>NW_023330666.1:0-40268 GCF_011100685.1 Canis lupus familiaris | reverse complement strand
GAGAAGATAGAAGAAAGAAAGAAGAAAGAAAAGAAAAAAGAAAAAGAAAAGAAAGAAAAGAAAGAAAAGAAAAGAAAGAGAAAGAAAGAAAGAAGAAAAAGAAAAGAAAGAAAGAAAGAAAGAAAAAGAAAGAAAGAAAGAAAGAAAGAAAGAAAGAAAGAGAGAGTGGCACCTGGGTGGCTTCAGTTAAGCTTCTGTAGGCTCAGATCATGATCCAGGTCCCAAGGCAGGCTCCCTGTTTAGCAGGGAACCTGCTTCTCCCTCTCCCTCTGCCCTCTCGCTCATGCTTTTCTCTCCTCTCTCTCATATAATAAATAACATCTTTGAAAAAGAAACAAACCAGAAGGAAAGAAATCTCCCATGTAGAAGAATTTCAAACAATTCGTGCAGACATACCACACTCAAGTTCATGAGCATAGCTTCACTTTATGTGTGCAATACACATAGTAACTTCCTTCTGCAAAATATATTATGAAAAACTAAAATAATAATGATAATAATAATAATAATAATAATAATAATAATAATAAAGAATCACTTTACTACGGAGAAAGCTGACAAACACTACCTCAGCAAGATGATCAGATCGATACCAAGACTGATAAATCATGTTGATAGTATCTATCCTTTATATGATATATGAAAATGGCAGTATATCTCTGTATATAATCCACAAAAACAGTTCAATCATGAGATAAACAACAGACATGTCCCAACTGAGGGAAATTTTACAAAATACTCTACTTCTCAAAGTGTTCCAGTTCAACAACAACAAGGAAAGGCTGAAAGACTGTCACAATCCAGAGGAGCCTAAGAAAACAGGAGGACAAATGGAATGTGATATGAGGGATGGTAACTTAGCAAAAACTAAGGAAATCTGAATAAAGTATGGTCTTTGGTTAATGCGAATATTTTAATATTGATTCATTAGCATATTTGTACCGTACTAATATAAGATATCAATAATTGGAGAAATGAGTGCCAGTGCATGCGAATGCTCTGTACTATCTTCTCAATTTCCCTATAAATCTTTGTTTTTTTCCTAATAAATAAGATTTATTTTGAAAATTGACTTAAATGAATCAGGCTCCAAGTGTGAAGACATTTTAAGAATTGAATTAACTTTTGCCTTATTCTTAAGAGTTCCTTCGGTGGGAACAAAGAAATAATTTTATATCAGAAGGAAAGAACAACACTTATGAACACGTATAATGCCTCCTCAACCTGAAAAGCAGGAAAGGATAATAAAAGCAAAAATCAGATAAAAATACTTCTATTATAATAGACACCATATTGCAAGTGCATTTAAAATTAGCAATGCATAACATTTATTTCCTTGACATTTGTCTTCCAAAGAGTTCACAGTGTTTCAGTGTCAGTTGAATAGGGGAAGAATCTCAGGGAAGAATCCTTCACATAATAATAGGACCATTGTAATATATAATGTTCTCAGTTCTTTCCAAATCCATAAAGATGCATTTCCTGATGAGTGACTGAGCTGTGAAGAAAGAGATGAGAAAATCATCCCTCTGAATTATTTGTGTCAGAATATTTTAACCATAGTACTACGGATAGTAAATTATCCTTATTACAGGAAATACGTCTCAGATTGGAATCTGAGCAATTAGATGGGCAGAGAAAAAACTTGACTCGCTCCTCATCTTTTAAAGATAAAGGAGAGCTTTTCTATGTACAAAGTCAGTTGTCAAGATAGCCTTAGGGAATAAGAGTCTGCAGCATGGAATCCTGCTGCACAGCTGGGACGCCCACACCCAGGTCTTCCTGATCCCAAATCCCTGGGCCTGTCCCCAACACACGCTGCCAAGCTGAGGTCATTTGCAATTGCTCTCTTAGGAGCTCCAGGGAAGGGGAAAGAGCTAGATAGGATGGGACTGGACACAAGGAGGCCGAGAAAATGAAGGCCTTTCTACTTTAAGTTCAGTGTTCGAACAAGTCCAGCCATCCCAGGCCCCTGTGAAGAAGCTGAAATTTACATTACTTCAGTTACAGAAAAAAAACAAAGTTTACAGCTTAATGCCTAGAAAGCCCCACAATAAATGAAACTGAGCCCATGTCAAGGGCTGGAAGCGCCTATTAGAATGAGAGCAGAGCCAATACCCTTGAAGGCCCCATATCAAAATGTAAACAAACTTGAGGAATTGCTCCAGCCCTTCTGGAGGACCCGAGACAAGCCCTTAAAACTAAGCTAAAACCCACCTCGGGGTCCAAGTCCCTGCTCCGCTGTGTTGGGTGTACTTGGACGCAAGCTGGAGTTTGGAAATCAACCCTTGTGTGTTTGCATTGGTGTCAGCTCCTTAGTGGTTTCTCAGATTCGCAAACTTGGGCACAACACCCCCATGTCCCCTCCACCTTGGCTGAACCCCTATCCCCTCCCACCCAGGGTGTAACACTCAGTCTCCTCCCTGCCTACAACAGCTGGGCACAGGCCGTCACACAGGTCCCATGAGCACGGTGGGGACTCCCCCATCCCTGGCCTCCCAGAGGAAAGAAGGAGGTTTTGGCAGTAGACACTCCCATGGTGGCCCCAGGGATCCCTCCCCAGGACAGACAGGTTGGGGTCTATGTCCCTGATGCCAGCTCCTCCTCCCCAGTTTTCCCACAGGAAATGAAGGAGGAGACCCTAGTCTCCTCTAGGGACATCACGCTGGGGGACCTGGACATCAACAGGATGTTCAGCAGTCACGTCATGTTTTGGGACTACTAGGGGGTAGGGTGAGGCTGAGGGGCCAGGGGGATCGGGACCCGGGAGGACCGGGTTCTTCTGGGTAGGGAACACAGGGCTTCAGAGCCTGGGGAAGAACAGCAGCGAACAACGCACACCGCTCCATGGTAGATTGTTGGGGATGAACCCCGTGCCCCCACCCTCGGGGCCTCCAGGGATTGCCATGTAAGCTGAACCCCAAAGGGGTGAGGGACGGCCCATGAAAAGCAGGGGGCTGGGGTGAGGGCCGTGGGGCCAGTAAGGGGACCTGGGGGCAGGGTGAATGGCCGTGACTGGAGGACACACATCGATCTGATGAGGGTCGGACGGGTCAGGGTGATACCCACCCTCAGGACTTTATATATTTCTAAATTCTATGCATTCAATTTGAGACAATTTGCAATTTGTAAACATACATAGTATGATGACCCCCAGATAATGCCCCTGGTCCAGCCAGGGCCCTGCACTCACCCAGGGGCAGGTGTCACAGCATACCCCAGACTGGGGTCGCCTTTATCTGTAGACATCTCCGTGTGCATCTTAGAGAAAGGGGATGCCCTGTGTCCGCAGGCCCCCCACATCATCCTCCCATTCCCCAGACCCACACCATCCCCTAACATCATCATCCCCCATGACATAGCCCCTACACCATTCCCCTCACATACTCACAGCCTCACACAATCCCCACCCACACTATACCCCAACACCATCCCCGCTACACCATCCCCCACAACCCACCACCATCATACCCTTCCCACACACCATCGACCCCCACACCATCGTCCCTGAGCAAGGACCCAGTGCACCTGCACCCTGTGGGACATGCTCAGACTCCCGGGGTTCTCTGGATACCCTGCTCACATCAGAAGCCCGGGTGTCCCATTGAGTACCCAGGGTTGCAGGGAGGAGGGAAGGCAGGGAGCCCCGGACAGTGTGTGTGCAGGAGAGTGGTGCAGAAGACACACTGTGCCCTGCCTCCACCCACTGTCCCTCCGGGAGTGCGGCACAACCTGCACAGGACACCAGCCCTAACCCAGAGGGACCTGGGCTGACTTGGGCCCAGGCTCTGTGGGGGCTGGGTTGATTTGAGCCCCACCAGTCCCAACTCAAAGACTAATGGAATCAGGCCCCATGGCCCTGGCCAACCCTGGATTCTGGCCCCGGGCTGAGCGAGCCCTCTCAAAGTGGATGTGGCCTCCTGGGCCCTGGGCATGCCCCACACGATACAGGTCGCTTATCTAGGGCAGCCCTGGGGATCCCGGGACACACCAGTGTGGGGAGGGAGGGGTAAGCCGGTGGGCCACACCGCACCCACACCATGAGGCAGGCTCCTCCAGGTGCTGGGGCCCCAGAGGGTCCGACCAGGGGTCCAGCTGCCCTGCGGGGACCCAGCACAGGAGCCCATGACCAGCAGGTCCAGGTCAGCTCTGCTGTCCTCAGAACTGTCACTCAGGCTGAAACCTCAGGACACACGCCCCACCCGGAGTCCACACATGCTCCCAGATGGGGGACTCCAGCACCCGCCCACCCACCCCATGTGATTCTTCCCCCCATAAAGGACAGAAAGGTCTCCTTCCCCAGGGGAAGAACGCACCTACGGCTCTGAGCCCATTTGCTGTACAAAGTCAATAAAGTGTTGTGGTGTGAAAATGCACAGCCAGCCCATTTCTGTGTCTCCCAGAACTCTGTGCACGGGGGGTGGAGAGACCCCCAGAGAGGAGGAGGGCGCACCACCTAGGCCCCAACCAGCCCCTGCAGGGGCGCCACCAGGCAAACACAGCTGTCGTCCCCACGTGCCTTCCGGGGCGGCCGGACCCACTGCCAGACATGGGAATGTGGCCGAGCCGGAACTTCCAGCTCAGCTGACCCTCCAGCTGAAAGTCCTGCACGAGTGAGCCCAGTGTGGCCAGGAGAGCCCAGCTAGCCCCCCAGTACCAGCACCAGAAATGATATTCTGCCAACCATTTTGGGGTTTTGGGTGACCCAGCCAGAGGATCCGATAGCTGCACGGGATAGCTGCATGTGATAGACACACACGCACCTCAAAACCAACAAAAGTCGGAATCCCTCCCAATGTTGTCAAACAGCAGCCAGATGGTTTACATACACTACGCTGTGGTCCCCAATAGGATACATGGAAAACGCTTATAAGCCGTTACTGCAGAGGTGCTGGAGGCACCGAGATGTGCCTGCTGTGATCAACAAGGAGTGCAGAGGGGCAGGAAGCATCCTCCGGAGAGGGGGCCCACCTAGGAAAGGGACACTAGGTTCCTGTGAAGGCTACAGAGGGTGAAATCTGTCCTCCTCTCTTTCAGCTTCTGGTTTTCCTCCTAAATGCCATTTTCCTCAATCATATTAGAAAGAATTTATTTTATGTTTTTAAATTTCTTTTTATTGGAGTCCAATTTGTATGAATTCTTTCTTCAGCAAGGGTGTCATTCAGGAGAGAAGGAGAGATAAAGATTTTCCTAGACAGGCAACATATAAAGGAGTTCATGACCACTTAAACATTCCAGTAAGGAATTTTAAGAGGGACTCTTCTAGTGGGGGAAAAAAAAGAGACCAAAAACAACAAAGACTAGAAAGGACCAGAGAACGTCACCAGAAACACCAACTCTTCTGGTAACAGAAATGCACAAAGTTCATATCTTTGAATAATCACTCTGACTGCTGATAGACTAAATGCTTCATTCAAAAGATATAGGGTATCAGAGTGGCTTAAAAAGCAGGATCCAGGATGCCTGGGTGGCTCAGGCGTTGACCCTCTGCCTTTGACTCAGGGTGTGATCCTGGAGTCTTGGATCGAGTCCCATATTGGGCTCCTGGTGGGGAGCCTGTTTCTCTCTCTGCCTAATTTTCTGCCTCTCTCTCTCTCTCACTATCATAAATAAAATTAGTATTAAAAAACAACATCCATCTGTACGCTGCCTATAAGATGCTCACCTTCGACCTATAGACACCAACAGATTGAAAGTCAGGGGATGGAAAATCATCTATGATGCTAATGGATATCAAAAGAAAGCTGGAGGACTCATACTTATATCAGACAAATGAGATTTGAAACCAAAACCTGGGGGACACCTGGTGGCTCAGTGGTTGAGCATCTGCCTTCGGCTCAGGGGGTGATTCTGGGATCCCAGGATCGAGTCCCACATCAGCCTCCCTTTGGGGAGCTTGCCTCTCACTCTGCTATGTTCCTTCCTCTGCTTCTCTGTGTAATTCTCATGAATAGATAAATAAATATTTTAAATTTCAAAAAAGAAAGAACAAATACTGTAAGAAGAGATGAAGAAGGGCATTATTTCATAATTAAAAAGACTATCATGATCAAACAACTAAATATTTATGCTGCCAACATGGGAGTACCTAAATATAGAAACCATTGTTGGTGGGAATGTGAACTGGTGCAGCCACTCTGGAAAACTTTCTGGAGGTTCCTCAATGAGATAAAAATAGACCTTCAAGATAACCCAGAAATTGCACTGTTGGGGATTTACCCCAAAGATTCAGATGCAGTGAAATGCCGGGACACCTGCACCCCGATGCTTATATTAGGAATGTCCACAATAGCCAAACTGTGGAAGGAGCCTCGGTGTCCATCGAAAGTTGAATGAATAAAGAAGATGCGGTTTATGTATACAATGGAATATTACTCAGCCATTAGAAGTGGACTGCTCCCGAGTTACTGTGTGGGCTGGATACAGGTTTCCAGAGCTGGCCGCTGCCACTGGGGTTGTTCCTCCTGGGACCTCACGGGGTAAACTAACCGCACTGAGCCCTGCACCAAGCAGGGGACAGAGCAGCTCCCCCATATGCTAACACCTGACAATCAGCACAATAGGCCCCTCCGCCAGAAGACCAGCTAGACAGACAAGTTCCAGGGGAAGTCAAGGGACTTCAAAGGATGACACAGGAAACAGAACAGATAGATACTCACCCATGTTTTTTTTTATTTCTGGGATGCCCCCAACCTTTTTCCCATTTTCTGGGCTTTGGAGGTTTCTTTTTTATTCTCTTTTTTCCTTCGTTCTTCACTTTATTCTTTTTCCTTTTTCTCTTTTCTTTCCTTCTTTCTCTCCTCTCTTTTTCTCCTTTCCCAATTCAATTTGTTTTGGCCACTTGCGCACTCAGCACTCAGGAAAATGACTAGAAGGAAACCTCACCTCAAAAGGAAAGCATACGAAACAGTCTCTCTCTCCCACAGAGTTACAAATCTGGATTACAACTGAATGTCAGAAAGACATTCAGCAGCACTATTTACAGCTAATGGTGGCTCTAGAAAAAAGCATAAAGGACTCAAGAGACTTCAGGACTGCAGAATTTAGATACAATCAGGCTGAAATTAAAAATCAATTGAATGCAATGCAATCCAAACTAGAAGTCCTAATGAGGAGGGATAACGAGGTGGAAGAACGAGTGAGTGACATAGAAGAAAAGTTGATGGCAAAGAGGGAAACTGAGGAAAAAAGAGACAGACAATTAAGAGACCAGGAAGACAGATTAAGGGAAATAAACGACAGCCTGAGGAAGAAAAACCTATGTGAAATTGGGGTTCCCAAGGGTGCCGAAATGGACAGAGGGCCAGAATATGTATTGGAACAAATCATAGCTGAAAACATTCCTACTCTGGGAAGGGAAACAGGCATTCAGATCCAGGAAATAGAGAGATCCCCCCCTAAAATCAATAAAAACCGTCCAATACCTCGACATTTAATAGTGAAGCTTGCAAATTCCAAGGATAAAGAGAAGATCCTTAAAGCAGCAAGAGACAAGAAAATCCTGACCTTTATGGGGAGGAGCATTAGGGTAACACCAGACGTTTCCACAGTGACCTGGCAGCCCAGAAAGGGCTGGCAGGATATATTCAGGGTCCTCCATGAGAAGAACATGCAACCAAGAATACTTTATCCAGCAAGGCTCTCATTCAAAATGGAAGGAGAGATAAAGAGCTTTCAAGACAGGCAGAAACTGAAAGAATATGTGACCTCCAAAGCAGCTCTGCAACAAATTTTAAGGGGGACTCTTAAAATTCCCCTTTCAGAAGAAGTTCAGTGGAACAATCCACAAAAACAAGGACAGAATAGATATCATGATGACACCAAACTCATATCTGTCGATAGTAACTCTGAACGTGAAAGGGCTTAATGACCCCATCAAAGGTGCAAGGTTTCAAACTGGATAAAAAAGCAGGATCCATCTATTTGCTGTCTACAAGAGACTCATATTAGACAGAAGGACACCAACAACCTGAAAATGAAATGTTGGAGAACAATTTACCATTCAAAAGGTCATCTAAAGAAAGCAGGGGTAGCCATCCTTATATCAGATAAACTAAAATTTACCCAGAAGACTGTAGTGAGAGAAGAAGAGGGACACTAAATCATACTTAAGGGATCTATCCCACAGGAGGACTTAACAATCCTCAATACATGCCCCGAATGTGGGAGCTCCCAAATATTTAAACCAATTAATAACCAAAGTGAAGAAATACTTAGATAATAATACACTTATACTTGGTGACTTCAATCTAGCTCTTTCTACCCTCGATAGGTCTCTAAGCACAACATCTCCAAAGAAACAAGAGCTTTAAATGATACACTGGAGCAGATAGATTTCACAGAAATCTATAGAACTTTACATCCAAACCGAACTGAATAAACGTTCTTCTCAAGTGCACATGGAACTTTCTCCAGAATCGACGACATACTGGGTCACAAATGACATCTGAACCAATACCAAAAGATTCTGATCGTCCCCTGCATATTCTCAGACCATATGCCTTGAAATTAGAACTAAATCACAACAAGAAGTTTGGAAGGACTTCAAACACGTGGAGGTTAAGGACCATCCTGCTAAAAGATGAAAGGGTCAACCAGGAAATTGAGCAAGAATTAAAAAGTTACATGGAAACTAATGAGAATAAAGATACAACCGTTCAAAATCTTTGGGATGCAGCACAAGCAGTCCTAAGGGGGAAATACATCACAATACAAGCATCCATTCAAAACTGGAAAGAATGGAAATACAAAAGCTAACCTTACTCATAAAGCAGCTAGAGAAAAAAACAGCAGATAGATCCTACACCCAAAAGAATAAGAGAGTTAATTGAAATTCCAGCAGACCTCAAAGGAAATCGAGACCAGAAGAAATGTGGAACAGATCAACAAAACCAGGAGTTGGTTCTATGAAAGAATTAATACCATACATAAAACATCAGCCAGTCTTATTAAAAAGAAGAGAGAAGACTCAAATTAATAAAATCATGAATGAGAAAGGAGAGATCACTACCAACACCAAGGAAATACAAACGATTTTAAAAACATATTATGAACAGCCATACGCCAATAAATTAGGCAATCTAGAAGGAATGGACGCATTCCTGGAAAGCCACAAACTACCAAAACTGGAACAGGAAGAAATAGAAAACCTGAACAGGCCAATAACCAGGGAGGTAATTGAAGCAGTCATCCAAAACCTCCCAAGACACAAAAGTCCGGGGCCAGATGGCTTCCCAGGGGAATTCCTTCAAACGTTTAAAGAAGAAAACATACCTATCCTACTAAAGCTGTTTGGAAAGATAGAAAGAGATGGAGTACTTCCAAATTCGTTCTATGAAGCCAGCATCACCTTAATTCCAAAACCAGACAAAGACCCCACCAAAAAGGAGAATTACAGACCAATAGCCCTGATGAACATGGATGCAAAAATTCTCAACAAGATACTAGCCAATAGGATCCCACAATACATTAAGAAAATTATTCACCATGACCAAGTAGGACTTATCCCTGGGACACAAGGCTGGTTCAACACTCATAAAACAAACACTGTGATTCATCATATCAGCAAGAGACAAACCAAGAACCGTATGAACCTCTCATTAGATACAGAGAAAGCATTTGAAAAAATAGAGCATCCATTCCTGGTCAAAACACTTCAGAGCGTAGGGATAGAGGGAACATTCCTCGACATCTTAAAAGCCATCTAGGAAAAGCCCACAGCAAATATCATTCTCAATGGGGAAGCACTGGGAGCCTTACCCCTAAGATCAGGAACAAGACAGGGATGTCCACTCTGACCACTGCTATTCAAAATAGTACTGGAAGTCCTGCCTCAGCAATCAGACAACAAAAAGAAATAAAGTCATTCAAATTGACAAAGAAGTCAAACTCTCCCTCTTTGCCGATGACATGATACTCTACCTAGAAAAACCAAAAGCCTCCACCCCAGGAGAGCTAGAACTCATACAGCAATTTGGTAGCGTTGCAGGATACAAAATCAATGCCCAGAAATCAATGGCATTTCTATACACTAACAATGAGACTGAAGAAAGAGAAATTAGGGAGTCAGTCTCATTTACAATTGCACCCAAAAGCATAAGATACCTAGGAATAAACCTAACCAAGGAGGTAAAGGATCTATACCCTAAAAACTATAGAAAACTTCTGAAAGAAATTGAGGAAGACACAAAGAGATGGAAAAATATTCCATGCTCATGGATTGGCAGAATTAACATTGTGAAAATATCAATTTTACCAAGGCAATGTTCACCTTTAATGCAAACCCTATCAAAATACCATGGACTTTCTTCAGAGACTTAGAACTAATTATTTTAAGATTTGTGTGGAATCAGGATCCCTGGGTCATGCATCGGTTTGGCGCCTGCCTTTGGCCCAGGGCACGATCATGTAAACCCAGGATTGAATCCCATGTCAGGCTCCTGGTGCATGGAGCCTGCTTCTCCCTCTGACTGTGTCTCTGCCTCTCTCTCTATCTCTCTGTTTGTGACCATCATAATAAAAAAAGACTTGTGTGGAAACAGAAAAGACCCCCAATAGCCAGGCGATTTTTAAAAAAGACAACCATATCTAGGGGCATCTCAATGCCAGATTTCAGGGTGTACTACAAAGCTGTGGTTCAAGACAGTGTGTTACTGGCACAAAAACAGACAAATGGATCAATGGAACAGAAGAGAGAACCCAGAAGTGGACCCTGAACTTTATGGTCAACTAATATTCGATAAAGTTGGAAAGACTATCGATTGGAAGAAAGACAGTCTCTTCAAAAAATGGTGCTGGGAAAATGGACATACACAAGCAGAAGAAAGAATGAAACTACACCACTCTCTTTCACCATACACAAAAATAATCTCAAAATGAATGAAAGATCTAAATGTGAGACAAGAGTCCATCAAAATCCGAGAGGAGAACACAGGCTATATCTTTTTTTGAACTTGGCCACAGTAACCTCTTGGTGATACATCCACGAAGGCAAAATAAACAAAAGCAAAAATGAACTATTGTGATTTCATCAAGATAAGAAGCTTTTGCACAGCAAAGGATACAGTCAACAAAACTAAAAGGGCAGCCCCGGTGGCGCAGTGGTTTAGTGCTGTCTGCAGCCCAGGGCATGATCCTGGAGACCCTGGATCAAGTCCCACGTCAGGCTCTCTGTATGATGCCTGCTTATCCCTTTGCCTGTGTCTCTGCTTCTCTCTCTGTCTCTATGGATAAATAAATAAAATCTTAAAAAAAAAACTAAAAGACAACCTACAGAATGGGAGAAGATATTTGCAAATGACGTTTCAGATAAAGGGTTAGTTTCAAAGATCGATAAAGAACTTCTTAAAATCAACAACAAAGAGACAAAGAATCCAATCATGAAATGGGCAAAAGACATGAAGAGAAATCTCAGAGGACGACATTGCCATGGCCAACATGAAGATAAAAAAAATGCTCTGCATCACTTGCTATCACCGAAATACAAATCAAAACCACAATGAGAACCACCTCACACCACTGACTGGGGATAATTAACAAGGCAAGAAAAAAACAAATGTTGGAGAGGATGCAGAGAAAAGGGAAGACTCTTACACTTTTGGTGGTAATGTGAACTGGTGCAACCACTCTGGAAAACTGTCTGGAGGTTCCTCAAAGAGTTAAAAATAGACCTGCCCTAGGACCCAGCAATTGCACTGTTGGGGATTTACCTCAAAGATTCAGATACAATGAAACGCGGGGACACATGCACCCTGATGTTCATAGCAGCAACGTCCACAATAGCCAAAATGTGGAAGGAGGCTTGGAGTCCTTTGAAAGATGAATGGATAAGGAACATGTGGTTTATGTATACAATGGAATATTACTGAGCCATTAGAAACGACAAATACCCACGTTTTGCTGCAACCTGTATGAAACTGGAGGGTTTGACGCTGAGTGAAGTAAGTCAATCGGAGAAGGACAAACATATGTTCTCATTCAATTGGTTAATATAAATAATAGTGAAAGGGAATATAAGGGAATGTAGAAGAAATGTGTGGGAAATATCAGAAAGGGAGACAGAACATAAAGACTCCTGACTCTGAGAAAGGAACAAGGGATGCTGGAAGGGGAGGAGGGCAGGGGGTGCGGGTGAATGGGTGACGGGCACTGAGGGGGGCACTTGCCGGGATGAGCCTGGGTGTTACTCTGCTTGTTGGTAAATTGAACACCAATAAAAAATAAATTCATTTTTTAAAAAAAGTTCAAACAACTAAATATTTATGCTGCAAACACAGGAGTACCTAAATATAGAAACCAATTAATGACAAACGTACAGGAACTCACTGATAATAATACAATGACAGGGGATTTTAAAACCTACCCACTTATGGCAATGGACTGATCGTCTATGCAGAAAATCAACAGGGGAACAATTGCCTTGACACACTGGACCACAGGGACTCAACAGATATAGTCTGAACATTTCATCCTAAAACAGAACACACATTCCTTTCAAGTGCACATGGGACATTCTCCAGAACAGATCATATCATGGCCCACAAATCAGCCATCAACAGGTACAACAGGTACAAGAAGGTTGATATCACACCCTGTACATTTTCAGACCACGACGCTAAGAAACTCGAGGTCGACAGTAAGAAAAAATTTGGACAGACCAAAAATACGTGGAGATTATGAACATCCTACTAGAGAATGAATGGAGCAACCAGGAAATTAAAGATCAAATTTAAAACAAATGAAAATGAAAACGTTTCTCGAAACCTCTGGGATGTTGCAAAGGCAATCCTAAGAGGGAAGTACATAGCAATACAGGCCTATCTCAAGAAACAAGAAGTTTCCAATACACAACCTAACCCTACACCTAAAGGAGCTGGTAAAGCAATAGCAAACAAAGCCTAAAGCCTACAGAAGAAGGGAAAAAATAAAGATGAGAGAAGAAATAAACAATGCAGAAAAAAACAAAACAGTAGAATGGAATAATGAAACTAACAGCTGGTTCTTCAAAATAATTAATAAAATGGATCAAGCCTTAGCCAGCCTTATCAATGAGAAAAGAGAAAAGACCTAAATAAATAAAATCACAAATGAGAGAAGAGAGATTACAATCAACACCAGAAAAATTAGACAATTATAAGGGAATACTATGAAAGATGATATGCTAACAAACTGGGAGTCCTGGAAGAAATGGACAAATCCCTAGAAATGTGCAAAGGAGCAAAACTGAAATAGGAAAAAATAGAAAATATGAACACACCCATAACTAGCAAAGAAGTTGAATCAGCAAGGCACCTGGGTGCCTCAGTGTTTGAGCATCTGCTTTGGCTCATGTCATGATCCTGGGGGAATCACGTCCCACATCAAGCTCCCCACATGGTGCCTCATTTTCCCTCTGCCTATAACTCTGCCTCTCTGTGTCTCTCATGAATATGTAAATAAAGGTGCAGCCACTGTGGAAAACAGTCTGGAGGGTCCTTGAGAAGCTAAAGATAGGGGATCCCTGGGTGGCACAGCGGGTTGGCAACTGCCTTTGGCCCAGGGCGTGATCCTGGAGACCCGGGATCGAATCCCACGTCGGGCTACTAGTGCATGTAGCCTGCTTTTTTCTCTGCCTGTGTCTCTCCCTCTCTGTACATGTGCCTAAGACGAGACCTACTGCACATGCCTGCCCCTTGGCTTTGCCTGGGCTCAGGCACCCCTGCGGGATCCTCAGGCGCTACAGGAGGCACGTGCCCGTCCCCAGGCCCACCTCTGCCTCCTTCCACGCTCCAGCTGTGGCCTGTTAGCTTCTGAAACGTCTGACTGAAAAGGAGCCCAACACACAGCTTCCCCAAAAATACTTAAGGAGAAGGAATTGGAGCCCAAAGGACGCGAAACGAAATGTGGAACAGACTTTTACCACATGTGTGGTAAAAGGAGCATGCTGATCCCCACATGCTCAGTTGTAGGGTGTCAGATACTTAGTGGTTTCCGGATTCGCAATCTTGGGCACAACACTCCCATGTCCCCTCCCACCTTGGCTGAACCCCTAACCCCTCCCACGCAGGGTGAAACTCAGTCACCTCCCCGCCCACAACAGCTGGGCACAAGCCGTCACACAGGTCCCACGGGCACGGTGGGCACTCCCGTCATCCCTGGACTCCCAGAGGAAGGAAGGAGGTTTCCGCAGGACACACTCCCATTGTGGCCCCAGGGCTCCCTGCCCAGCATGGCAGCTCGTGACAGGTCGGGGTCTGTATCCCTGGCGCCTGTTCCTCCTCCCTGGTTTTCCCACAGGAAATGAAGGAGGATACCCTTTTCTTCTCCAGGGACATCACGAAACTAGACCTGGACGTCAACAGGACGTTGGGCAGCCACATCATGTTTTAGTACTGCTAGGGGGTCGGGTGAGGTTGCTAGTACAGGGGGCTTTGGGGCCCTGGGGGCTTCTGGGTAGGGAAAACAGGCCTCTGTGCCAGGGGGAGCAACGGCAGCCAACAACACACTGCTCAATGGTAGGGTGATTGGGATGACCCCCGTACCCACCCCTCCGGCCTCAGGGATGAGTGGCCAGTAGGATGGGGCCTCCAGGGGTTGCCATGGGAGCTGAACACCAAAAGGGATAGGGACGGACCCATGAGAAGCAGGGGATGGGGTGGGGGATGAAGGGGGGGCAGGGACCGGACCTGGGGGCCAGGCGGCATGGCCGCAGCTGGAGCAGGACACACTTCGATCCCATGAGCGTCGGATGGGTCAGAGTGACACCCACTCTCGGTACTTTATATATTTCTAAATTCTATGCATTTAATTTGAGAAAATTTGCAATTTGAAAGCATACATATTATGATGACCCCCAGATAATGCTCCCGGTCCAGCCAGACACCTGCACTGACCACACCGTGCCCCAGGGGAAGGTGTCACAACAAACCCCAGACTGGGGTCGCCTTTAACTGTAGAAGTCTCCTTCTGCATCTTAGGGGAAGGAGATACCCTGTGTCCGCAGGCCCCACACGACATCCCCCTCATTCCCCACTCCTACTCCACCCCCCTACATCATCATTCCCAATGGCATCCCACCTACACCATCCCCCTCACACCCACACAGCCCCACGCAAACCCAACCCACACTATACCCCAACACCATCCCCCTACACCATCCCCCACACTCCACCACAATCATACCCCTGCCCCCACACCATCCACCCCCACACCATTTACCCCCAGCAAGGACCAGGTGCAGGTGACCCCTGTGGGACATGCTCAGCCTCCCGGCATTTCTCTGCATACCCTGATCCCATCAGAAGCCCGGGTGTCTCAAAGAGTACCCAGGGGTTGCAGAGAGGAGGAAAGACAGGGAGCCCCTGGCAGGGTGGGTGCAGGTGAGTGGTTCAGAGGATGCACCGTGCCCTGCCTCTGCCCACTGTCCCTCCTGGAGGGCGGCACACCCTGCACAGGACACCAGCCCCTAACCCACAGGGACCTGGGCTGACCTGGCCCCGGGCTCTGTGGGGGCTGAGTTGATTTGAGCCCCTCCAGGCCCAACACAAAGACTAATGGGATCCAGCCCCCCATGGCCATGGCCAGCCCTGGATTCTGGCCCCAGGCTGAGCAAGCCCTCTCACAGCTGGATGTGGCCTCTTAGGCCCTGGGTGTACCCCACAGATCCAGGTCACTCACCTAGGGCGCCCTTTGGATCCTGGGACACCCCAGGGTGGGGAGAGCAGGAGTAGGCCGGTGGGCCCCACCCGCACCAACACCAGGAGGCAGGCTGCTCTAGGTGCTGGGGCCACTGGGAGCCCAAGGCCGGGGTCCAGCTGCCCTGCAGGGACCCAGTGCAGGAGCCCATGAGCTGCAGGTCCAGGTCAGCTCTGCTGTCCTCGGAACCGTCTCTCAGGCTGAAACCTCAGGACATATGCCCCCACCCAGATTCCACACATGCTCCCAGGTGGGGAACTCCAGCACCCGCCCCCCCAACCCGTGTCATTCTTTCCCTCCCCTAAAGGACAGAAAGCTCTACCTCCCCAGGGGAAGTTCAGAATGGGCATGCAATTTTGGGGGGCACAAAGCAGGGTTACATTGTTATGAGCTGATTTCCGATTAGGGTGTGCACAGCGGCCTGACTATGGTGGGGCAGCACCGTAAACCATAAGCAGGTCATTTGGGGGTCATCCTGGAGGTGGCAGGTGTAGCATAAAATGGAATCAGTCCTGCTCTGCTTGTCCAGGGGTAGGAGATTTTTGTTAAATTTCCTGGGTCCCACACTTGCAGCTCACGCACCTGGGCCACCCTCACCAGGTGGACTCAGCCTGCACACCTTGTGGTGCGGGATCTCTCACACCAGAATGTGGAGGGCACCCTCCTTGCCCGAGTGAGTAGGGGCTGGATGAGCATGGGGCTCGGCCTGAAGGCCAGGCAGCACAGGAGATCGAGGAACCCAGCCCCGTCTCCACCACACTCCCACACACAGGCAGCCCCTGGGCTCCCTGCCATGTGCACCCAGCTCCTCAGGAGCTCCCTGCATGGCGGCCCCGAGTTCTGGCTCCCTGCTGGAGAGGCATTGGGGAGAAGAGAAGCAGCCGCCATTGGCGGGCCACACTTCTGGACATGAGAATGTGGCTGAGCTGGACCTTCCAGCTCAGCTGCCCCTCCAGTGGAATGTCACTGCACAAGCGAGCACCGGGTCGGCCAGCAGTGCCTGGCTAGCCGCCCAGCTCCAGCACCAGAAATGATATTGTGCCAACCATTTCAGCATCGGGGTGACCCAGCCAGAGGATCCGATAGCTGCATGTGAGAGCTGCTTGTGATAGACACACACACACCCCAAAACCAACAAAAGTCAGAATCCCCCCAATGTTGTCAAACTGCTTCCGGATGATTCCATACACGACGCTGTGGTCCCCAATAGGATACATGGAAGGCGGTATAAAGCATGACTGCAGAGGTGTGGGAGGTACGGAGATGACACTGCTGGGTTTCAACAAGGAGCGCAGAGGGTGAGGAAGGGGGGGGCAATCCTAGGAACGGATACCAGGTTGCTGTGAAGGCTAAGGATGGTGAAATATGTCCTCCTCCGTTTCAGCTTCTGGTTTTCCTCCTAAATGCCATTTTCCTCAATCATAATAGCAAAAATTTATTTTATGTTTTTAAATTTCTTTTTATTGGAGTCCAATTTGTATGAATTCTTTCTTCAGCAATGGTGTCATTCAGGATAGAAGGAGAGAGAAAGATTGTCCCAGACAAGCAAAATATAAAGGAGTTCAGGACCACTTAACCAGTCCAGTAAGGAATTTTAAGAGGGACTGTTCTAGTGGGTGAAGAAAAGAGACCAAAAGCAACAAAGACTACAAAGGACCAGAGAACGTCACCAGAAACACCAACTCTACGGGTAACACAAAGGCAATAAGTTCATATCTTTTAATAATCACTCTGAATGCTGATAGACAAAATGCTCCAATCAAATGATAGAGGGTATCTGAGTGGCTTAAAAAGCAGGATCCGGGATGCCTGGGTGGCACAGGGGTTGAGCCTCTGCCTTTGACTCAGGGTATGATCCTGGAATCTGGGATCCAGTCCCATATTGGGCTCCTGGTGGGGAGCCTGCTTCTCTCTCTGCCTAATTTTCTGCCTCTCACCCTCTCTCTCTCTCGCTCATAAATAAAATCGTTATTAAAAAAAACCAGATCCATTGGTATGCTGCCTACAAGATGCTCACGTTAGACCTATAGACACCGGGAGATTGAAAGTAGGGCATGGAAAACCATCTATAAAAGTAATGGATATCAAAAGAAAGCTGGAAGACCCATACTTATATCAGACTAACTAGACTTGAAACCAAACCCTGGGAGACACCTGGTGGCTCAGTGGTTGAGCATCTGCCTTCAGATCAGGGGGTGATCCTGGGATCCAAGGATCGAGTCCCACATCGGCCTCCCTTTGGGGAGCCTGCCTGTACTTCTGCCTATATTTCTGCCTCTTCTTCTCTGTGTATCTCTCATGAATAAATAAATAACATATTTACATTTCAATAAAGAAAGAACAAATACTGTAAAAAGCGATGAAGAAGGGCATTATTTCATAATTTAAAAGACCCTCTATCAAGATCAAAAAACTAAATATTTATGCTGCCAACATGGGAGTACCTAATTATAGAAACCAATTAACAACAAACGTACAGAAACTCACTGATGATAATACAATGACAGGGGATTTTAACAACCACTTATGGCAATGAACCGATCGTCTATAGAAAAATCAACAAGGGAAAAATAGCCTTGACAGTGGACCACAGGGACTCAACAGATATAGTCTAAACATTTCAACCTAAAGCAGAATACACATTCCTTTCAAGTGCACATGGGACATTCTCCAGAAAAGATCATATCATGCCCCACAAATCAGCCATCAACAGGTACAACAGGTACAAGAAGGTTGATAGCACATCCTGTACATTTTCAGACCACGACGCTATGAAAATCGAAGTCGACAGTAAGAAAAAATTTGGACATAGCAAAAATATGTGGAGATTATGAACATCCTACTAGAGAATGAATGGAGCAACCAGGAAATTAGAGAGGAAATTTAAAACAAATGAAAATGAAAACATGTTTCTCCAAACCACTGGGATGTAGCAAAGGTAGTCCTAAGAGGGAAGTACATAGCAATACAGGCCTACCTCAAGAAACAAGAAGTCTCCAATACACAGCCTAACCCTACACCTTAAGGAGCTGGAAAAGAAATAGCAAACAATGCCTAAAGGCTATAGAAGAGGGGAAAAAATGAAAGCAGAAATAAACAATACAGAAACAACAAAGCAGTAGAATGGAATAACAAAACAAAGGGTCGGTTCTTCAAAACAATTAAGAAAATGGATCAAGCCCTAGCCACCCTTATCAACGAGAAAAGAGAAATGACCTAAATAAATAAAACCACAAATGAGAGAAGAGAGATCACAATCAACACCAGAAAAATTAGACAATTATAAGGGAATACTATGAAAGCTTATACGCTAACATACTGGGAGACCTGGAGGAAATGGACAAATGCCTAGAAATGTGCAAATGAGCAAAACTGAAATAGGAAGAAATAGAAAATGTGAACAGACCCATAACTAGCAAAGGAATTGAATCAGCAATGCACCTGGGTGCCTCATTGGTTGAGCATCGGCTTTGGCTCAGGTGATGATCCCGGGGTCCTCGGGAATCAAGTCCCACATCAGGCTCCCCGCATGGAGCCTCAATTTCCCTCTGCCTATACCTCTGCCTCTCTGTGTCTCTCATGAATACATAAATATAATCTTTAAAAAAGAAAAAAGATGAAAAGATGAGAAAGGACCCAAATAAAATCACAAATGAGAAAAGAGAAATAACAACCAACACTAGAGAAACAGAAACGATTATAAGAGAACATTATGAAAAATTATATGCCAGCAACCTAGAACCTGGAGGAAATAGATCAATTCCTAGAAATATTTAACACAGCAAAAATGAAAAAGGAAGAAATAAGAAACTTGAACAGACAGATAACCAGCAAAGAAATTGAATCAGCAATCAAGGGTCTCCCAACAGGAGACGCTTAGAACAATAGAACAGAATGGAAATCCGAAGCAAGATACAAACCTGTAACTCTATGATCCATTAATCGACAACAAGGGAGGAAGGAATATCCAAAGGCAGAAAGACAGTCTCATCAACAAACCCTAACCCTGAGCCCAGGATAAGAACAAATGGTGTTTGGAAAACCAGGCAGCCACATGCAAATAAGGAAACTGGACCACTTTCTTACACCATATATATAAAAAATGAATTCAAAATGGATGAAAGACCTAAAAGTGAGACCTGAAACCATACAAAGAAGAAAAGATAGGCAGGAACGTCTTTGACATTGGCCATTGGATCTTCTTTCTAGATATGCCTCTGAGGTGAGGGAAACAAAAGCAAAAATACTATTGGGACTTCATCAAATTGAAAAGCTTCCACAAAGTGAAGGAAACAACCAAAGCTAAAAGGCAACAAACAAAATGAGAGGCGATATTTGTAAACAATACATCCAATGAAGAGTTAGTATGCAAAATACATAAAGCAAATATAAATCTCAGCATCCTAAACACAAATTATACAAGTGCAGATGGGCAGAAGAAATGAATGTACTTTGTCTCTGACAAGACATCCAGATGGCCACCAGACACACGGAAAGACACTCAGCATCACCCATCATCAGGGAAATGCAAACCAAAACCACAATGAGATGTCACCTGACATCTGACAGCTGCCAGAATGGCTAAAATTAACAACACAAGAAACTATAGGTGTTGGTGAGGCTATGGAGAAGGGGGATCCCCCTTACACTCCTGGTGGGCATGTGAAAATGTGCAGCCACTGTGGAAAACAGTGTGGAGCGTCCTCGAAAATTTAAAAATAGGGGATCCCTGGTGGTGCAGCGGTTTGTCTCCTGCTTTTGGCCCAGTGCGTGAACTTGGAGACCCAGGATCGAAACCCACATCGGGATCCAGGGACTCCTGTCAGGGTGATGCAGGCCCAGGGGCTCCTATCAGGGTGATTCAGGGTTATGCGCGCCCAAGGGCTGCTGTCAGGGTGATGCGGGCCCACATCTTTCTGAAGCCTCCCCGAGGGTCCTGAGGCGGCCCAGGGGCTCCTGTCAGCATGGATGCGGGCCCACAATTTCCTGAAGCCTCCCCGTGGGTCCTGAGATGGCCCAGGGGCTCCTGTCCGGGTGGATTCTGCCCCAAATCTTCCTGAAGTCTCACCGCGGGTCCTGAGGAAACCGGGACTCCTATCAGCATGAACACCGCCCAATGTCCCCCTGAAGACTGCCCGCGGGTCCTGAGGAGACTGCAGCTCACCAGGGTGGACGCGTACCCACGTCCTCCTCAGGCCTCCCCAGCAGAGGCAGGCTCCTTTTAGTGCAGACAGAGAAGGCTGACTGGGCATGCGCGCCCCCTGGGTGGGGTCTGGGCTCGGTCGCCCCCTGCGGGATACTCAGGCACTGCAGGAGGCCCTGCAGGAGGCAGCGGGGGCTCCCAGGGCCGCACCTGCCTCCTCCCAGGCTCCAGCTATGGCCTGTTAGTTTTGGAAACGTCTCACTGAAACGGAGCCCAACACCCGGCTTCCCCAGAAATACTTAAGGACAAGGAATTGGAGCCCACAGGACGCGAAATGAAATGTGGACCAGACTTTTACCACGTCCTGCAAAACTCACTCAACCCTTTCCACTATGGGAGGGACTGCAGGCTGGTACAGCTGCCCTGGAAACAGTGTGGAGGCTCCTCAGGAAGTTACAAATAAAGCCGCCCTGCGAACAGCAGGTGCAAGACCTGGAGCTCAATCCGAAGATATAAATGCAGTGAGACTCGGGACACATGCACCCCAATGTCCACAGCTGCCGGGTCCACAGTAGACACACTGTGGGAGGAGCATCAGTGCCCTCTGGCAGATGATGGATAAAGAGGATGGGAGATAGATAATGGTCATAGAGAGAGGAATGGAATGAAACTATCAAAGAGAAGGAAATCTTGCCATTTGCAATGACGTGGATAGTACTAGAGGGATCGTGTTAATTGAAATAAGTCAGTCGGGAAAGAGAATGACCGGGTGGTGTCATTCATACGTGGAATTAAAGAAGCAAACCAGATGAACATCTGGAAGGAAAAACAAATAAGATGAAAACAGATGTAGGAAATACAGACTCTTAATGATAGGAAACAAACTGAGGGTCGCTGGAGGGGAGGGGAGGGGGGAGAGGATAACAGGCGACCGGCATGAAGAAGGGCACGTGATGTCACGAGGACTGCTGTTATCTCCAACTGGTGAATCCCTGAATTCTTCCTCTGAAAGTATAATACATTATACGTTAATTAATTGGGTTAAATTAAATTAAGATAAAAAAATCAGTTGTATCAGAATACATTTCCATCTGGACTCTCTGTTTTGCTCTTTCAGCTTATGCCAGGCCACCCCCCGAGGGTCTGGTTTGTTTAAGTAGGCTCCAAACCTAGTCCATGGCCCAGGCCAGGGCTAGAACTCACGACCCCTGAGACCAGGACCAGAGGAGAGGTCAGGAGTCGGATGCTTAACCGACGGAGCCAGCCGGGGGCCTGAGAACCACACTGCTTTATCCTGTGTCTCTGTGACATCCATTGAAATAGGAAAGTGCTGCATCCTGCTCTGTCCTGCTTCTCCAATACTGAGGTATTTGTGGGGGCGGATGGATGTTAGGGAATTTTGTCCTATTTCTAAGATCTGCCACCATGATTTTGATAGGAATGACATTGAAACTGAGGGTGGCTTCAGGAACTGCGGATATTTTCACAAGATGGGGCTCCCACCCCACAAGCCCAGGACGGCCTCCCAGAGCCTGGTATGGCTCAGTGCACAAGTGTTGTGCTCCTTTGGTTCAGTCTCATTATTTATTTTCCTTGATGCTCCTGAGAAGGGAGTCACGTCCTTCATTTCCTTCCTGCGTGCTCATTGTCAGGACACAGCAAGGCTACTCTGCTCTGTAGCGTCAGTTTGGGTCCCGTGACTTTACTGAACTCACTCCTTAGTTCTAACAGGTTTTGGTGGAGGCTCTCGGGTTTCCTGTTTCTAGTACATGTCTTCAGCATATAGGGACAGTGTGACGTCCCTCTTCCAGATGTGGAACCTTTGTGTTTACAGCTTAATGTCCTAGAAAGCCCAGCAATGGAATAAAAACAGAGCCCAGGCCAAGGGCAGGAAGCCCCTATTAGAATGAGAACAGAGCTCAATGCCCAAGAAGTCCCCATATCAAAATGTAAACAGGACTTGAGGAATTGCTCCAGCTCTTCTGGAGGTCCCCGAGACCAGCCCTTAATACTAAACTAAAACCCACCTCAGGGACAAAGTCCCTGCTCCGCTGTGTTGGGTATACTTGGACACAAGCTCGAGCATGGAAATAAACCCTCGTGTGTTTGCATCGGTGTCGGCTTCTTGATGGTTTCTCGGATTCACAATCTTGGGCACAACAGTCTGAGATTAAAAAACAAAACCAAAAGAAGCTGGAACACAGGGAAAAATAAACACAAGGTATGGAGAGAAACGGCGGAGACCCAGGGGCTTGGGGAATCTTCTGTGAAGGCCCCTGCAGACTGGGGAGCGGGATGCTCAGCCCCAGAGCCACAGTACCCAAGTCCCCACCGGCGTCTGGCCCAGTCTCAGGGAGCAGCACAGCGCCGCGTGCTGGAGGCCAGAGACGCTGACGCCCACCCCACCTCTGACCCCGCAGGTGCATCTCCCAAGCAGATGTGCATTGGACAACCAGCGCCATGGCCCATCCCCAGACCCCGCACAGACCACCCGCTGCCACCAAGTTGTGGAACCACAGAGGCTGCAGAGCTTCATCTTCAGCTCTGCCTGGAAAGTGGGGTCTAGCCTCCTTTGTACTTTGTGCTTTATATTCATGTATTTTCTTTGATTCTTTTTTATTATACGTCTTATTTTAATTTTTATGTATGTACCTTATATATTTCTTATTTTTACTTTTATGGTATTTTAATTGTGTTTCTTTTTTTAATTATTTAAAATTTATTTATGATAGTCACAGAGAGAGAGAGAGAGAGAGAGAGAGGCAGAGACACAGGCAGAGGGAGAAGCAGGCTCCATGCCGGGAGCCCAACGTGGGATTCAATCCCAGGTCTCCAGTATTACGCCTTGGGCCAAAGACAGGCGCTAAACCGCTGTGCCACTCAGGGATCACTTTAATTGTGTTTCATATTTTGGGATTTAGAATCTTTTAATGAGCAGGCCAAAATAATCTGGTGGTTTTTTTGGGGGGGAGGGCAGTTGTTATTGTTTTTCTTGGTTTTTCTTTTTCTTCCTTCTTTCTTTTCTGGAAAAAATAATGAAATGGAGAAATTCTCCTCCATAAAATAACATGAAGTAGTACTCACAGCAAGGAAGTTCATCAATACACATATATGATGTCTAAATACAATATAAAACAATGATTATCAAGATAGCAGCTAGGTTGGAAAAAGAGCACAGAAGAAAACTAGAGAATCCCTTACTGTAGAAATAAAAGAACTAAAATCTAGTCAGGCCAACGTTGAAAATGTTATAACTCTGACGCAGTCCCAAGTGGAAGCCCTAAAAACAAGAAACGTTATGGACCATAGAGGCAGATTTTGGGAACTCAGCCACTTATTAAAACAATAATATTCATATCATAGGAGACTCAGAAGATGAAGAGAGAGAAAAGGTGGGCCTTGCTCAGCCATTAGAAACGACAAATACCCACCATTTGCTTCAACGTGGATGGAACTGGAAGGTATTATCCTGAGTGACGTAAGTCAATTGGAGAAGGACAAACATTGTATGTTCTCATTCATTTGGGGAATATAGATAATAGTGAAAGGGAATATAGGGGAACGGAGAAGAAATGTATGGGAAATATCAGAAAGGGAGACAGAACATAAAGACTGCCAACTCTGGGAAAAGAACTAGGGGTGATTGAAGGGGAAGAGGGCGGTGGGTGGGGGTGAATGGGTGACGGGCACTGAGGGGGGCCCTAGACGGGATGAGCACTGGGTGTTATTCTGTATGCTGGCAAATAGAACACTAATAAAAAATAAATTTATTATTAAAAAAAAGAAAGAAACAAAGTGTGGCACCTGGGTTGCTCAATCAGTTAAGCTTCTGTCTTAGGCTCGGATCATGATCCGGGTCCTAAGGCAGGCTCCCTGTTCATCTGGGAACCTGCTTCTCCCTCTCCCTCTGTCCCGCTCACTCATGCTTTTTCTCTCCTCTCTCTCTAAAATAAATAAATAACATCTTTGAAGAAAAACAATGAAACAAACCTAGAGGGAAGAGAAATCTCCCATGTAGAAGAATTTCAAACAATTTGTGCAGACATTCCACCGTCAAGTTCATGAGCATAGCTTCCCACTCTTATGTGTGCAATACACATAGTAACTTCCTTCTACAAAATATATTATGAAAAACTTAAAATAATAATGCTAATATAATAATAATAATAATAATAATAATAATAATAAAGAATCAGTTTACTACGGAGAAAGCTGACAAACCCTACTTCAGCAAGATGACCAGAACGATGCCAAGACTGATAAATCATGTCGATAGTATCTATTCTTTATATGCTATAATGAAAATGGGAGTATATCTCTGTATATAATCCACAGAAATATTTAAATCATGATATAAACAACAGACATATCCCAACTGAGGGAAATTTTACAAAATACTCTACTTCTCAAAGTGTTCCAGTTCAACAACAAAAATGAAAGGCTGAAAGACTGTCACAATCCAGAGGAGCCTAAGAAAACATGAGGACAAATGGAACGTCATTTGAGGGGTGGTAACTTAGCAAAAACTAAGGAAATCTGAATAAAGTATGGTCTTTGGTTAATGCGAATATTTTAATATTGATTCATGAGCTAATATTTGTACTGTACTAATATAAGATATCAATAATTGGAGAAATTGAGAGCAAGTGCATGTGAATGCTCTGTACTATCTTCTCAATATCCCTATAAATCTTTGTTTTTTTCCTAATAAATAAGATTTATTTTGAAAATTGACTTAAATGAATCAGGCTCCAAGTGTAAAGACATTTTAAGAATCGTTGAATTAACTTTTGCCTTATTCTTAAACAGTTCCTTCGATGGGAACAAAGTAAGAATTTTATATCAGAAGGAAAGAAAAACACTTATGATCACATATAATGCCCCCTCAACCTGAAAAGCAGGAACTGATAATAAATAGCAAAAATCAGATAAAAATACTTCTTTTATCTTAGACACCATATTGCAAGTGCATTTAAAATTAGCAATGCATAACATTTATTTCCTGGACATTTGTCTTCCAAAGAGTTCACAGTGTTTCAGTGTCAGTTGAAAAAGGGGAAGAATCTCAGAGAAGAATCCTTCAGATAATAATAGGACCATTGGTAATAATGTCTCTCAGTTCTTTCCAAATGATAAAGATGCACTTCCTAATGAGTGACAGAGCTGTGAAGAAAGAGAAGACAATCCCTCATCCCTCTGATTTACTTGTGTCAGAATATTTTAACCATAGTACTACGGATAGTAAATTATCCTTATTAACAGGAGATACGTCTCACATTGGAATCTGAGCAATCAGAAGTGCAGAGAAAAACACTTTGACTCGCTTTTCATCTTATAAAGGGAAAGGACAGCTTTTGTATGTACAAAGTCAGTTGTCAAGATAGCCTCAGGGAGTAAGAGTCTGCAGCATCGAATCCCGCTGCACAGCTGGGAAGCCCAGGAGCCCGGTCTTCCTGATCCCAAATCCCTGGGCCTGTCCCCCAACACTGGCTGTCAGGCTGAGGTCATTTGCAATTGATCTCTTAGGAGCTCCAGGTAAGGGGGAAGGAGCTAGATAGGATGGGAATGGACGCAAGAGGCCGACAAAATAAAGGCCTTTCCACTTTAAGTTCAGCGTTCGAACACATCAAGCCATCCCAGGACCCTGAGAAGAAGAGCTGAAATTTACATTACTTCAGTTACAGGAAAAAAACAAAAGTTTACAGCTTATTTCCCTGGAAAGCCCCACAATAGGATAAGAACTGAGCCCACGCCAAGGGCTGGAAGCGCCTATTAGAATGAGAACAGAGCTCAATGCCCATGAAGGCCCCGTATCAAAATGTAAACAGAACTTGAGGAATTGTTCCAGCCCTTCTGGAGGTCCGTAAGACAAGGCCTTAAAATTAAGCTAAAATCCAACTCGGGGTCCAGGTCCCTGCTCCACTGTATTGGGTTTGGGTGTACTTGGACGCAAGCTCGAGTTTGGAAATCAACCCAGGTGTTCCTGTCAGGGTGGATGCGGGCCCACATCTTCCTGAAGCCTCACTGTTGTTCCTGAGGAGACCGGGGCTCATTAGCTTGGATGCGTCCCCACGTCCTCCTCAGGCCTCCCCAGCACAGGTGGGCTCCTGTTAGTGCAGGTGGATGAGGCCTACTGAGCCTTCGCGGCCCTTGGGCCGGACCTGGGCTTGGGAGCCTCCTGCGGGATGCTCAGGCACTGCAGGAGGCCATGCAGGAGGCAGGGTCCCCATGCACAGGGCCACAACTGCCTCCCCTACCAGGCTCCAGCTGAGGCCTATGAGCTTTGGAAACGTCTCACTGAAACGGAGCCCAATACCCGGCTTCCCCAGAAATACTTAAGGACAATGATTGGAGCCCACAAGACACAAAATGAAATGTGTACCAGACTTCATCCACATCCTGCAAAACTCACTCAACCCTCTTCCTCTGTGGGCGGGACCGCAGGCTGGCGCAGCCGCCCTGGAAACAGTGTGGAGGCTCCTCAGGAAGTTACAAATAGAACCGCCCTGAGACCAGCAGGTGCACGGCCTTAGCTCACCCCGAATACAGATGCATGGGACTCGGGGACACCTGCACCCCAATGTCCACAGCAGCCGGGTCCACAGTAGCCACACTGTGGGAGGAGCCTCCGTGCCCTCAGGCAGATGATGGAAAAAGAGAATGGAAGATAGATGATGGTCATAGATGATAGATAGTTAGATGATAGGAATGGTACTCAGCTATCATTGAGAAGAAAATATTGCCATTTGCAATGACGTGGATAGAACTAGAGGGATCATGTTAAGTGAAATAAGTCAGTCAGGAAAGAAAATTACCGTATGGTTGCAGTCATAGGTGAAATTAAAGAAGCAAAGCAGATGGGCATCTGTGAAGGGAAGGAAAAACAAATAAGATGAAAACAGAGATGGAGGAAAAAAAGACTCAATCACAGGAAACAAACTGAGGGTCGCTGGAGAGGAGGGGAGTGGAGTGGTGGGACAGGGTAACTGGTAGACGGGCATGAAGGAGGGCACGTGATGTCATGAGCCCTGTTGTTATCTCCAACTGGTGAATCCCTGAATTCTACCTCTGAAAGTATAATACACTATACTGTTAATTAATTGGGTTTAAATTAAATTAAGTTTAAAAAATCAGTTGACGGTATCGGAGTTCATTTTCTTCCAGGCTCTCTATTCTGCTCCTTCAGCTTATGCCAGAACCACACCCCTGTGGGTTTGGTTTGTTTAAGTAGGCTCCATGCCTCGTCCACAGTTCAGCACAGGGCTAGAATTCATGACCCCGAGATCAAGACCAAGGGTGAAGTCAGGAGTCGGATGCTTAACCAATGGAGCCAGCCAGAGCCCAAGAACCACACTGCTTTATCCTGTGTCTCTGTGACATTGGTTGAAATAGGAAAGTGGAGGGAGGGGCAAGATGGCGGAAGAGTAGGGTCCCCAAATCACCTGTCCCCACCAAATTACCTAGATAATCTTCATCATCCTGAAAATCTATGAATTCGGCCTGAGATTTAAAGAGAGACCAGCTGGAATGCTACAGTGAGAAGAGTTCGCCCTTCTATCAAGGTAGGAAGAGGGGGAAAAAGAAATAAAGAAACAAAAGGCATCCAAGGAAGAGGGCCCCACGAGGTGCCAAGCTAAGGCCAGGGCGAGTGCCCCCAGGACAGGAAAGCTCTGTCCCAGAGAAGCAGAAGCTTCACCAATCTTCCTGGGTGGAAAGGCACTCCCAGGGAGTTGGAGCAGGACGCCAGGATGGTGGGGATAACCTCGGGCTCCCTGGAACGCTACAAGACACCTGTGCACCCAGGAGACTGCACCATACCCCGTAGCCGAGCTCCCTAAAAGATTGCAGGGCCCATGGCTGGACCCGGAGGAGCTTGGAGGTGCTTGGGTGGCGGCTCTGCATGGAGGGGGCTGCGAGGCCAGGAGCAGCTCCGTGGGGGCTGCGGCAGAGGAAGAGGATCCCTGCGGAGAGGGCTGCGGGGCTCCGGGACCAGCTCAGAGGGGCCCGGGCGGTGATGCTGCAGAGGCGGCTGTGTGGCCAGGAGGGGGAATCCAACAGCACAGGCACTGGAGCACAGGGCTCCAGGAACCAGCCCAGGATCCATCCTCCCCCTGGGACAGGCAGAGCCCGGAAGGCCCAAGACAGCTAGGACGATTCTGCCCAGAGCTGAGCAGATCAGCGTCCCCGCCTTGGCACCTCCAGGCCCTGCAGAGGGAGAGCTCCATAGTTACTGTGGGAGCTGAATTCAGGGCTCCAGAGCTGCCGGCATCACTGGGATGGTTCCTCCTGGGGCCTCACGGGTTAAACAACCCCCACTGAGCCCTGCACCAGGCAGAGGGCAGAGCAGCTCCCCCAAGAGCTAACACCTGAAAATCAGCACAACAGGCCTCTCCCCCAGAAGACGAGCTAGACGGACAAGTTCCAGGGGAAGTCAACGGACTTAAAGTATACAGAATCAGAAGATACTCCCCCGTGGTTTTTTCTTTTCTTTTCTTTTTTCTTTTTTCTCTTCTCTTGTTTCTTTTCTTTTCTTCTTTCTTTTTCATTTGTTTGCATCCCCTACCCTTTATTCCTTTCTTTCTTTTTCTTTCTCTTTTTCTTCTCTTTTTCCTTTTTTTTCTTCCTTTTATCTTTTTCTCTTTTCTTTCCTTCTTTCTCTCTCTTTTTCTCCTTTTCCCAATACAATTTTTTTTGGCCACTCTGCACTGAGCAAAATGAATAGAAGTAAAACCTCACCTCAAAAGAAAGAAACAGTCCTCTCTCCTAAGAGTTACAAAATCTTGGATTACAATTCAATGTGAGAAAGCCAATTCAAAAGCACTTATACAGCTACTGGTGGCTCTAGAAAAAAGCATAAAGGACTCAAGAGACTTCATGACTGCAGAATTTAGATCCAATAAGGCAGATATTAAAAATCAATTGAATGAGTTGCAATCCAAACTAGAAGTCCTAATGACGAGGGTTAACGAGGTGGAAGAACGAGTGAGTGACATAGAAGACAAGTTGATGGCAAAGAGGGAAACTGAGGAAAAAAGAGACAGACAATTAAAAGACCAGAAAGACAGATTAAGGAAAATAAACGACAGCCTTAGGAAGAAAAACCTATGTGTAATTGGGGTTCCTGAGGGCACCGAAAGGGACAGAGGGCCAGAATATGTATTTGAACAAATCCTACCTGAAAACATTCCAAATCTGGGAAGGGAAACAGGCATTCAGATCCAGGAAATAGAGAGATCACCCCCTAAAATCAATAAAAACCGTCCAAAACCTCGACATTTAAAATAAAGTTTGCAAATTCCAAAGATAAAGAGAAGATCCTTAAAGCAGCAAGAGACAAGAAATCCCTGACCTTTATGGGGAGGAGCATTAGGGTAACAGCAGACCACTCCACAGAGAACTGGCAGTCCAAAAAGGGCTGGCAGGATATATTCAGGGTCCTCAATGAGAAGAACATGCAACCTAGAATACTTTGCCCAGCAAGGCTCTCATTCAAAATGGAAGGAGAGATAAAGAGCTTCCAAGACAGGAAGGAAATGAAAGAATATGTGACCTCCAGGGATCCCTGGGTGGCGCAGCGGTTTGGCGCCTGCCTTTGGCCCAGGGCGTGACCCTGGAGACCCGGGATCGAGTCCCACGTTGGGCTCCCGGTGCATGGAGCCTGCTTCTCTCTCTGCCTCTCTCTCTCTCTCTCTGTGACTATCATAAATAAATAAAAATTAAAAAAAAAAGAAAGAATATGTGACCTCCAAACCAACTCTGCAGGAATTTTAAGGTGGACTCTTAAAATTCCCCTTCAAGAAGAAGTTCAGTGGAACAATCCACAAAACAAGGACTGAATAGATATCATGATAACACTAAACTCATATTTGTCGATTAGTAACTCTGAATGTGAATGGGCTTAATGACCCCATCAAAAGGCGAAGGGTTTCAGACTGGATAAAAAAGCAGGACCCATCTATTTGCTGTGTACAAGAGACTCATTTTAGACAGAAGGACACCTACAGCCTGAAAATAAAAGGTTGGAGAACCATTTACCATTCAAATGGTCCTCAAAAGAAAGCAGGGGTAGCCATCCTTATATCAGATAAACTAAAATTTACCCCGAAGACTGTATTATTCCTAGGTATCTTATGCTTTTGGGTGCAATTGTAAATGAGGTTGTCTCCTCAACTTCACTTTCTTCAGCCTCATTTTAGTGTATAGAAATGCCATTGATTTCTGGGCATTGATTCTGTACCCTGCCACGCTACCAAATTGCTGTATGAGTTGTAGCAATCTTCTGGGGGAGGGTTTTGGGTTTTCTAGGTAGAGTAGGTTAGGAATAAACCTAACCAAGGAGGTAAAGGATCTCAACAATAAACACTATAGAACGCTTCTGAAACTAATTGAGGAAGACACAAAGAGATGGAAAAATATTCCATGCTCATGGATTGGAAGAATTAATATTGTGAAAAAGTCAATGGTACCCAGGACAATGTACACGTTTAATGCAATCCCTATCAAAATACCATGGACTTTCTTCAGAGAGTTAGAACAAACTATTTTAATATTTGTGTGGAATCAGGAAAGACCCCGAATAGCCAGAGGAATTTTAAAAAAGAAAACCACATCTGGGGGCATCACAATGCCAGATTTCAGGTTGTACTACAAACTGTGGTCATCAGGACAGTGTGGTACTGGCACAAAGACAGACTCATAGATCAATGGAACAGAACAGAGAACCCAGAAGTGGACTCTGAACTTCATGGTCAACTCATATTCGATAAAGTAGGAAAGACTATCCAGGGATCCCTGGGTGGCGCAGCGGTTTGGCGCCTGCCTTTGGCCCAGGGCGCGATCCTGGAGACCCAGGATCGAATCCCACGTCGGGCTCCCGGTGCATGGAGCCTGCTTCTCCCTCTGCCTGTCTCTCTCTCTCTCTCTCTCTCTCTCTCTGTGAGTATCATAAATAAATAAATAAATTAAAAAAAAGGAAAGACTGTCCATTGGAAGAAAGACAGTCTCTACAATATATGGTGCAGGGAAAATGGACATCCACATGCAGAAGAATGAAACTAGACCACTCTCTTTCACCATACACAAGGATAAACTCAAAATGGATGAAAGATTTCAATGTGAGACAAGAGTCCATCAAAATCCTAGAGGAGAACACAGGCAACACCCTTTTTAAACTCAGCCACAGTAACTTCTTGCAAGATAAATCCACAAAGGCAAAAGAAACAAAAGCAAAAATGAACTATTGGGACTTCATCGAGATAAGAAGCTTTTGCACAGCAAAGGATACAGTCAACAGAACTAAAAGACAACCTAAAGAATGGAGAAGATATATGCAAAAGAGGTATCAGATAAAGGGCTACTTTACAAGATCTATAAAGAACGTTTTAAATTCAAAACCAAGGAAACAAACAATCCAATCATGAAATGGGCAACAGACATGAATAGAAAACTCACAGACGAAGACATTGACATGGCCAACATGCACATGAAAAAACGCTCTGCATCACTTGCCATCAGGGAAATACAAATCAAAACCACAATGAGATACCACCTCACACCAGTGAGCATGGGGAAAACTAACAAGGCAGGAAACCACAAATGTTGGAGAGGATGCGAAGAAAAGGGAAGACTCTTACACTGTTGATGGGAATGTGATCTGGTGCAGTCACTCTGGAAAACTGAGTGGAGGTTCCTCAAAGAGATAAAAATTGACTTCCCTGACGACCCAGCAATTGCAGCTTTGGGAATTTACCCCAAAGACTCAGATGCAAGGAAACGACGGGACTCCGGCACCCCGATGTTTATAGCAGAATGTCCACAATAGCTAAACTGTGGAAGGAGCCTTGGTGTCCATTGAATGATGAATGTGTAAAGAAGATGAGGTTTATGTATAAAATGGAATATTATTTAGGCATTAGAAACGACAAATACACACCATTTGCTTCAACGTAGATGAAACTGGAGGGCATTATGCTGAGTAAAGTAAGTCAATCGGAGAAGGAAATAGTGTATGTTGTCATTCATTTGGAGAATATAAATAATAGTGAAAGGGAATATAAGGGAATGGAGAATAAACGTGTGGGAAATATCAGAAAGGGAGACAGAACATAAATACTCCTAACTCTGAGAAAGGAACTAGGGATGCTTTAAGGGGAGTAGGGTAGGGGGTGCGTGTGAATGGGTGAACGGCACTGAGGGGGGCCCTTGCCGGGATGAGCACTGCGTGTTATTCTTTTTCTTGGTAAATTGAACACCATAAAAAATAAATTTATTAAAAAAAAAAGTTCAAACAACTAAATATTTATGCTGCCAACATGGGAGTACCTAAATATAGAAACCAATAAACAACAAACGTACAGAAAGTCACTGATAATGATACAATGACAGGGGATTTTAAAACAAACTTATGGCAATGGACTGATCACCTATGCAGAAAATCAACAAGGGAAAAATAGCCTTGACACACTGGACCACAGGGACTCAAGAGATATAGTCTGAACATTTCAACCTTAAGCAGAATACACATTCCTTTCAGGTGTACATGGGTTATTCTCCAGAACAGATCATATCATGGCCCACAAATCAGCCCTCAACAGGTACAACAGGTACAAGAATGTTGATATCACACCATGTACATTTTCGGGCCAAGGCGCTATGAAACTGGAAGTCGACAGTAAGAAAAAAAATTGGACAGACCAGAAGTACTTGGAGTTTATGATCATCCTACTAGAGGATGAATGGAGCAACCAGAAAATTAAAGAGGAAATTTAAAACAAATGAAAATGAAAACATGTTTCTCCAAACCTCTGGGATGTAGCAAAGGCAGTCCTTAGAGGGAAGTACATAGCAATACAGGCCTACCTCAAGAAAGAAGAAGTCTCCAATACACAGCCTAACCCTACACCTTAAGGAGTTGGAAAAGGAATAACAAACAAAGACTAAAGCCTATAGAAGAGGGGGAAAATAAAGATGAGAGCAGAAATAAACAATACAGAAACAACAAAGCAGTAGAATGGAATAACGAAACAAAGAGATGGTTCTTCAAAATAATGAAGAAAATGGACAAAGCCCTAGCCAGCCTTATCAACGAGAAAAGAGAAAAGAACTAAGTAAATAAAATCACAAATGAGAGAAGAGAGATGACAATCAACACGAGAAACATTAGACAATTATAGGGGAATACTATGAAAGATTATACGCTAACATACTGGGAGACCTGGAAGAAATGGACAAATAACCAGAAATGTGCAAGTGAGCAAAACTGAAATATAAAGAAATAGAAAATGTGAACAGACCCATAACTAGCAAAGGAATTGAATCAGCAAGGCCCCTGGGTGCCTCAATGGTTGAGCATGTGCTTTGGCTCAGGTCATGATCCCGGGGTCCTGGGGAATCAAGTCCTATATCAGGCTCTCCACATGGAGCCTCAACTTCCCTGTGTCTATACCTCTGCCTCTTTGTGGCTCTCATGAATCAATAAATAAATCTTTAAAAAATGCAAAAAGATAAAAATATGAGAAAGGACCAAAATAAAATCACATGAGAAAAGAAATATAACAACCAACACTAGAGAAATACAAACGATTATAAGAGAACATTATGAAAAAATATATGCCAGCAACCTAGAACCTGGAAGATATAGACCAATTCCTGGAAATATATAACATAGCAAAAATGAAAAAGGAAGAAATAAGAAACTTGGACAGATAACCAGCAAAGAAATTGAATCAGCAATCAAGGATCTCCCAACAGGAGACACTTAGATCAATAGAACAGAATGGAAAGCCAAAACAAGATACAAACATGTAACTCTATGATCCATTAATCGACAACGAGGCAGGAAGGAATATCCAATGGCACAAAGACAGTCTCTTCAACAAACCCTAACCCTGACCCCAGGATAAGAACAAATGGTGTTGGGAAAACCAGGCAGCCAAATGCAGAAGAATGAAACTGGACCACTTTCTTACACCATATATATATAAAATAAATTCAAAATGGATGAAAGACCTAAATGTGAGACCTGAAACCATACAAAGAAGAAAAGATAGGTAGCAACGTCTTTGACATTTGCCACTGGATCTTATTTCTAGATATGCCTCTGAGGTGAGGGAAACAAAAGCAAAAATACTATTGGGACTTCATCAAATTGAAAAGCTTCCGCAAAGTGAAGGACACAACCAAACCTAAAAGGCAACATACAAAATGAGAGGAGATATTTGTAAACAAAATATCCAATAAAGATTTAGCATCCAAAATACATAAAGGAAGTATAAATCTCAGCATCCTAAACACAAATTATCCAACTGCAGATGAGCAGAAGACATGAATGGACTTTGTCTCTGAGAAGACATCCAGATGGCCATGAGACACACGGAAAGACACTAAGCGCCACCCATCAGCAGGGAAATGCAAACCAAAACCACAATGAGATGTCACCTGACAGCCATCATAATGGCTAAAATTAAGAACAGAAGAAACAACAGGTGTCATTGAGGCTATGGAGAAGAGGGAGGCCCCTTACACTCCTGGTGGGCAGGCGAACAGGTGCAGCCACTGTGGAAAACACTGCGGAGGGTCCTCGAGAAGTTGAAAATAGGGGATCCCTGGGTGGCTCAGTGGTTTGGCACCTGCCTTTGGCCCATGTCGCGATCCTGGATACCCGGGATGAATCCCACGTTGGACTCACAGTGCATGGAGCCTGCTTCTCCCTCTGCCTGTGTCTCTGCCTCTCTCTCTGTGACTATCATTAAAAAAAATTAAAACAAAGAGGTTAAAAATAGAGCTACACTACGATTCCAAAATTGCACAGCTAGGTATTTACTCCAAGGATACAGAAGTTGTTTAGTAGATTCAAAGAGGGACACGCAGCCCAGTGTTTGTAGCCGCATTATCAACAAGAGCCGAACTGTGGATACAGCCCAGATGTCCATCGACAGATGAATGGGCAGGGACGATGTGGTAAATATACACACTGAGACATCACTCGGTCATCAGAAGGGATGAAATGAAGCCATTTACAATGATGTGGGAGAAGTGGAAGGACTTATGCTAAATGAACTCAGTCAGAGGAAGACATAAACCAAATACCATACAATTGCATTCACATGTGAATTTTAAGAAACCAAACAAACTGGCAAAGGGGCGGAGGGGGGGATGAGAGAAGCAAATAAAAAAACACACTATTAACCCCAGAGGATAAACTAATAAAACCAGAGGAAAGTGGGAGGGATGGGGAATCAGGCGATTGGGATAGTGGAGAGCACCTGTGACCAGTACCAGGCGTTGTATCCAAGGGTTCAATCACTATGTGGTAAACCTGAAACTATATCATACTGTGTTTACAAAGAGCAATTCAAGTTAAACTTTAAAATAATAATTGATAGTATTGATGAAACAAGTGTGCACAAGAGATAAAATCAGAAAGGCAACTGAAAATCCAAATAAAGAGTCTTTAGAGTCACAAATCCCCTCCTTAGCTCAGCTCGGGAGAAGCCTGCCATGTCTTTTCTGACCCCAGCAGAAGCCTGGATTTTCATTCACTGGGGAGGCCACTGACTTGGCGGAGTCAAGCTATCTTTGAACCCAAAACCTAAATAGAGTGCATAAAACTAAACTGCCCAAGATACTAGGAGTCCCAGTGCAGGCACATGCCAAGACCCAAACTCTAACCATACACATATATAACCCTAACACTACACTTAAGCCTAACGTTAACCTAAACCTTAAACAAGACCTATCACTAATCGAAAACCAAATACAAACCCCAAGACCGAAACGCATTCACTGAACCTTCCTGTCAAACCTCACCCTAACTCCTAAACCTATTCTAAACCCTTAACCCTGACCGCTACCTTAAATCTAACCCTAACCCTAATCTCTAAACCTAAACTTAACTTAATGTACTCAAACCCTATTCCTAACCTTAACCTGTACCCTAACCCTAACCCTCTAATACTAATCCTATCTCATACCCCAAACTTTACCCTAACCCTTAGCCTAAAACTAACCCCTAACCCCCTCCCTAAATGTATCTCTTACCATCTTCCAAAACCGTACCCTGTCCCTGACCCTGACCTGTCCCTAACCCTAACCCCTAACCAAACAATAACCCGAAACCTAGTCCTAACCCCTATCCTAACCCTAACCCTCGCCCTAATTCTAAACCTAGCCCTAACTATAAGCCTAACCCCTCACCCTAAACCCTAACCCTAACTCACACCCTAACCCCAACTGCAAACCTAAGCCCAACCCTAACTCTAACCATTACCCTAACCCCAACTCCTAACCTCTTGCCCTAATCCCTAGAGCCTAAACCCTAACCCTAACAGTAAATCCTGTCCCTTATCCTAACCACCGTCTTAACTCTTAACTACTGCCTCACCTAACCTCTAATCTGTAACCATAAGCATAATCACTAACACCTAACATATAACCTAAGGCTAACTACCAACTGCCTCCCCTCCCCTAACCTTACCATTCATTCTACCCTTTCACTTACCATGTGGTTCTGAGGACTCCCTTCTGATGTAGACGTGTCCCCCAACGGCTCCTCCAGAGTCCTCCAGGGGGTCCAAGCAAGCCGGGCTCCTGTGAGTGTGGACATGGCCCAAGGTGTTCCTGAGTCATAGTCAGCGGGTCGAGAGGACGCCAGGTCTCCCTTCACTGTGGACTATTTCTCATATCCTCTGGAAGCCTCACAGCAGGTCCTCAGGAATCCGGGGGCTCCTGTCAGCATGGACATGGCCCCACGTCCCCCAGAAAACTCACCGCAGGTCCTGAGGGGGCTGTGGGCTCCTGTCACTATAGACGCAGCCCCATATGTCCTGAAGCCAAAGTGCTGGTCCTGAGGAGGACGGGGTTCCTGTCAGGGTTGACGTGGCCCCACATTTTCCTCAAACCTCACCATAAGACCTGAGGAGGCTGGAGCCTCCTGTCAGCATGGATGTGGCCCATAATCTTCCCAAACCTTCACAGTGGGTTCTGAGGAGGCTGGAGACTCTTGTCAGTGTGGATGCGGCACCCACATTTTTCTCAGGCCTCACCACAGGCCCTGACAAGGCTGGGGTCATGTCTCCGCATGGACGCATCCCCATATTTCCCCAAGTCTACACCGGGGGTCCTGAGGAAGTCAGGGTCCTGTTCTGTCCATGTGGCCCCAAGTCCTCCCGAAGCATCACCGAGGGTTCTGAGGAGGCCGGGGCTCCTGTAACCATGAATGTGGCCCCCAGCTTCCAGAAGCCTCAACTTATGTCCTGAGGGGCCTGGGAGCTCCTGCCAGAGTGGACGTGGCACCACATTTCCTGAACCCTTCCCGCAGGTCCTGAGGGTACTCAGGGGTTCCTGTCAGTGTGGATGCAGGCCCACAATTTACTGAAACCTCCCCGAGGGTCCTGAGGAGGCTCAGGGCTCCTGTCAGTGTGGATGTGGACCCACATCTTCCTGAAGACTCCCCGCGGGTCCTGAGGCAGCCAAGGGCTCCTTTCATGGTGGATGCAGGCCCACATCTTCCTAAAGCCTCACCGCGGGTCCTGAGGAGACTGGGGCTCCTGTCAGCATGAACGCGACCCAATTTCCCCCTGAAGACTTCCCAAGGTTCCTGTGGAGGCTTCAGCTCATCTCGTAGATGCGTCCCCACATCCGCTTCAGGCCTCCCCAGCACAGGCTGGCTCCTGTTAGTGCAGGCAGAGGAGGGGTACTGCACATGGACGCCCCATGGGAGGGGGCTGGGCTCGGGCGCCCCATGTGGGCCACTCAGGCGCTGCAGGAGGCTGTGCAGGAGGCAGCGCGTGCTCCATGGGCCCCACCTGCCTCCTTTCCGGCTCCACCTGGTGCCTGTTAACTTCGGAAACATCTCACTGTAAAGGAGCCCAACACCCGGCTTCCCCAAAAATACTTAAGGACAGGAATTGGAGCCCACAGCACGCGAAATGAAATGTGGACCAGACTTTTACCACGTCCTGCAAATCTCACTCAACTCTCTTCCACTGTGGGCGGGACCGTGGGTTGGTGCAGCTGCCCTGGAAACAGTGTGGAGGCCCCTCAGGAAGTTAAAATAGAGCCACCCTGCGACCAGTAGTTGAACGGCCTGGAGCTCACTCCGAAGATACAGATGCAGTAAGAAGTGGGACAACTGCACCCCAATGTCCACAGCAGCCGAGTCAATAGTTGCCACACTGTGGGAGGAGACTCGGTGCCCTGTGGCAGATGATGGATAAAGAGGATGGGAGATAGATGATGGTCATAGAGAGAGGAATGGAACTCAGCTATCAAAGAGAAGGAAATCTTGCCATTTTCAATGATGTGGATAGAACTAAAGGGATCATGTTAAGTGAAGTAAGTCTCTCGGGAAAGAGAATGACCGTGTGGTGTCATTCATAGGTGGAATTCAAGAAGCAAAACAGATGAACTACTGTGAAGGGAAGGAAAGACAAATAAGATCAAAACAGATGCAGGAAATACAGACTCTTAACGATAGGAAATGAACTGAGGGTCGCTGGAGGGGTGGGGGCATAACAGGGGAAATAGGGAGTGAATGGGTGACGTGCACTGGGGGTTTATGTCTGTATGTTAGTAAGTGAACACCCAATAAAAAAAATAAATGAAGTAAAAAAAAAAAAAAAAAAAGGAAAGTGCTGACGTCTCCACTCTGTCCTACTTGCTCAAATACTGATTTGCTGTCCGGGGTTGTTTGTTGAGGAGGATGGATTTATATTGTTGTTTCTTATTTCTAAGTTCTGCCTACCATGATTTTGATAGAAATGACATTGAAACTGAGGGGGCCTTCAGGGAACTGTGGACATTTTCACAAGAGGAGCGGCTCACCCTCCCACCTCCACGAGCCCAGGAAAGGCCTCCCCAGAGCCTGGTATGGCATCAGTGTAAAAGTCTTGTGCTCCTTTGGTGCAGTCTCAGTATTTCTCTCCTTGATGCTTCCCTGAGAAGGCCTTCAACGTGCTTCCTTTCCTTCCTGAGTGCTCATTGTCGGGATACAGCAAGGCTACTCTGTGTTGTAGGGTCAGTTGTGTCCCCTGACTTTCCTGAACTCACTCCTTAGTTCTAACACGGTTTCGGTGTAGACGCTCGTGTTTCCTGTTTCTACTTCCGCATCTTCAGCATATAGGGACAGTGTGACGTCCCCCTTCCAGGTGTGGAACCTTTTATTTTTTTACAGCTTAATGTCCTAGAAAGCCCCACATTGAATCAAAAATGAGCCCAGGCCATGCCAAGGGCAGGAAGCCCCCTATTAGAATGAGAACAGAGCTCATTGCTTGAATGCCAATCAAAATGTAAACAGAACTTGAGGAATTACTCCAGCCCTTCTGGAGGTCCCTGAGACCAGCCCTTAAACTAAGCTAAACCCACCTCAGGGTCCAAGTCCCTGCTGCTCTGTCGGGTATACTGGACACAAGCTCGAGGTGGTTTGCAAAACCCTCGTGTGTTTGCATCAGTGTCA
>NW_023330665.1:0-69618 GCF_011100685.1 Canis lupus familiaris | reverse complement strand
ATGAATATACACTTTTATTTTATTTTCTTGTGTCAAATAACTAGGTTGGAAGGGCTGGTCATAGAGATTTATGTCGAACTTCTTAAAAAACTGTCAGCCCCCTTTTCCATCGTGGCCACACCAGTTTACATTCTCACCAGTGCTACAAAGGAGGTTCTAATTGTGCTACATCCAATGCAGGATTGAGGAGGAGGGAACAGAAGAGGAAAAGGAGGAAAAATGAGGGGTTGGAGGTGGTGTTGAATAAAGGAGGAAGGGGAAAAAAAAAACAATCAAGAATTATTTTTGTCTGAAGGCTGAATAGTTTTTTTGTTTGTTTGTTTTGTTTTGTTTTTCCAAAGACTGGATTGTACAGAAAACTACAAATGTTGCCAAATGAATTTCTTTTCTTACATCTAAGGAACAGTTTGACATATTTTAAATGCAAATGAAAATACACCATATTAAAAACCAAAGAGATTTTATTGTCTCTGTTTTTTTTTTTTTCCATGCTAACTGGATAACCTTTATCTGTGTGGGCTTCAATTTTTCTTTCTACACAATGAGTAGGCCCTGAGAAATAGACTAAGAAGTTCTGTATCAGAAAATTCAGAAATAATTGTACTTGGGTATATGCTTTTATTTTATCTCTTCTTTGTTCCCAGTATGTATTTAATGTAATGTATTTAATTTAAAAAGAAGAGCATTTCAACCCACCTGGGGGGAGGAAAAAGTAAGTGGAATGGCTCTGAGCCATTTCGCCAGTTTAGAGAAATTAAAAGGCCACTGCCTCTTGATAATAATGACACTGAGGTGTGTAATATGCGACTTTTTGAGGATTATCAAGCATTTAGCTTCTATTATAAATGCTATAGATCATGGACTCCAGAGAGAAAGTTCTGGTTTGGAATCCCTGCTTCACCATTTCCAAGCCGTGGGGCCTTGGGCAAATTATTTCACTTCTCTTCCCATCAGTACAATGATGATGGTAATATTACTAATCTCATAGAACTATTGTAAAGATTAAATGAATTAGGGGTGTCACACTATGGCTGGCGGATGGTAAGCAAAGCTGCAGTGTTTGTTTACATGATCCTAATGACCTTGGCTTCACATTGCTGACTGAGGGCAGCACAGCCCAGAGGAAGGAGATTGAGCTTGGAGTGTGGTGCTGGAGTTCTGGGCTCACCTCTGGCCTGGTCAGCATGGGCATGTTGCAGCCTCTCTGCTTTACAATAAAATGAGGGTTTGGTATGGATGATCCTATAGCTTTGAATTCATTTCTAAAAATTCGATTCCTTTTAAAAAAATCTGTCTAGTCATTCTGAAATTAGATGGCATTACTCGTCATCTTTTATTGTTTTGAAAGTTTTGTACATACTTATATTATAATATGATTCTGGTTGTTCAAGTCCTTAAGGATCTAAATCTGTTTTCAAAAATGCCATCATTTATTGTGCTCTTATTATGATGTCTTGTTCCCTTGTGGATTCAGTGATCTGTAATTCATATTCAGCTGACCTTAAACTATGGAAATCATGGAAGTCTAATGTGGAGCCATTTTCTGCTCTGGAGGCATCATGGATCTAGGAGTACACTAACTCCTTCCCTGGTCCCAGTTTAATTTGGGAGTTTCAGACTGAGCTCACCACCTAGATGTTAGTCCCTCACTTCATACCTAGAAGGCTTGAAATGCTGATATTGGCATTTGCTCCCATGACGACCTTACTTTTGGTTTACTTACTGTTTCCTCTTCCCTGATCATCCTCCCACCACCCATTCTTGAGATGTTTGCTGGTGTTATGGCCCTATGAGCTCAACACTACAGTGGAAGGCATATTTTACACAGGATCTAATTGTTTTATAGTGTAAGGGCCCTGAAGAGCAACTAGTCAACTAGATAGACTCTTTAGAATTATTCTCTTCCAGAAATTTCTACTTATAAACACACATTGTGTCATAAAACAAGGAACAAGGTATTTTGAAACTCCTTTAATAACCTATGCAGAATTACATTTCTTATGTGGTAATTTAATTTATCCAACTCTGGATTTCAGGCAAACCCTTAATTCTTTGATGACATTTACTGAGCTTTACTCTGTGGCAGGGACTACCGGAGTGTTGGAGGACACTAGCACTAACATTAAACTTTGCTTTTGAGGGTTATGTTTAGAAGGCACTTTTTAAGCTGAATGATGAATTTCATGCTGTGAGATGTCAGGTTCCGTAGGACCACATTAGAGATGCCTCTAATCTAAGTGAGTAGAAAGAAGGACAGTGAAGTTTTCTAGGAGAAGGTGTTTCTTGAGCTTCCACATAAAGACGAATCAGCCAAGTGACTATTGTAGGGAAAAAGATATCTAGTAGTTGTCAACATATTAGAATCTGATAAACACTGCTTTAGTAAATAAAGACTTTTGTTGAAAATTTTTTTTATATTTTTTCCTCCTCCCTCCATACCTTTGCAATACAACTGATCCTGAAACAACATGGAGGTTAGAGATGCTGACTCCTGCACAGTCAAAAATCCACCTATAATTTTTGACTCCCCCAAAACTTAACTACTAATAGCCTACAGTTGATCAAAAGCCTTACCAATGATGTAAATAGTTAACACATATCTCATATGTTCAATGTATTATACACTGTATTCTTATAGTAAGAAAGCTAAAAAAATGTTATTAAAAACTGTAAGAATAAAATGCATTTGTAGAACTATAAAAAAAATCTGCACATAAGTGGACATACATAGTTCAAACCTGTGTTGTTCAAGGGCCAACTGTATTTCTCTCACTGTGAGTATTCACTTTGAGAAGCACTTCACAATTTTTAGTTATTATAATATTTTGTCAGAAGCAATGCAATACATTTCAATACATTGTAGTCTCCACATATCCCAGCTATTTTTATTTTTATTTTTATTTTTATTTTTTTTAAATTTTTATTTATTTATGATAGTCAAGAGAGAGAGGGGCACAGAGACATAGGCAGAGGGAGAAGCAGGCTCCATGCACCGGGAGCCTGATGGGATTCGATCCCGGGTCTCCAGGATCGCGCCCTGGGCCAAAGGCAGGCGCCAAACCGCTGCGCCACCCAGGGATCCCTATTTTTAAAAACTACCACAAGATAAGGATACCAAAAAGACTTTAAAGACTCGACACCTATGAGTGGAATTTACAGTCAAAATTTAGTTGGAAAAAAAAATTTAGTTGGAAAAACAATTTTGAAATCTACACAAAACACTCAAATATGTCAATATTTATTTATGTGTATTGTGTTTATTTACGTATATTTATACGTATATTTATTTATCCTGTGTACCGGGATAGCCTGTGCAAAGGTTCTGAGGTTCTGAGGTAGAAAAGATTTATCATGTCTTAAGAAATCAGTGAAGATCACTGTGTGTGGTGGGGCAGGTAAATGAGAGGACTAGTGTAATGTGAGAAGAAAGAAGGAAGCATGCATTATGCTGGATCTTCCAAGAAGCATATACCAAGTTGGAACTAAAAGTGTGTGCAACCACGCCTCAGAAGACTCTAAACCTACAACGGGTGATGATGTAGTGAAGCCATAGAAAAGACCCAGAGACAGCAATAGAGACATAAGCTTATTGGGGGAACTTATGAACCGAGTCCAGGAGAGGCCGACTGGACAAAGCATCCACTGCTGAGATCTACATGCAGAAGGTCTTGTATCATAGCAACTTACCCTAGCAACTGCAGTGGCCTTCCCTCTCCTTGCATGGCCAGCATTTCCAAGGAGACCTAAGCCTGCAACCTGGACACTCTTCCACAAAGGACGTTCTGGGTGGGTCCCCCTCAGAGCCCCTGACCTGGAGCACTAAACAACATGTTCTGCTGCATATTCTCAATGGGAATATAGAAGGGGGACAGGAGCTCTACATTCTCAAGATAGTGATTAATGGAGGCATTTGGGGTCTGCTGGCACAAACGAGCTATCCAGTGTGTACTGTTCAAGGTGCAAGAGATTTGTGGAGGAAACATGAAGATGTGTTGGGGAATATGACAGATGGAGGAGAGGAAGAGGAGTAGGCAGGGAGAACCTTTAGACCATAGTGCAGATCTGATGTCTGTGAAGGAGTCTGGGAAGAAAGGAGAATTGGTAGGAACCTGTTTTAAGGAGTTTTCTGTCAGATTGATGGAGTATCCTTGAGCCAAAGGTATCTATCAGAAAATCCCATGGTTTAAGGGAACAGACCTGAATTAACACTTGCTATTTTCCAAGATTTCACTCATATGTGGAATTTAAGAAACAAAACAGATGAACAGATGGGAAGGGAGAAACAAGAGAGGGAAACAAACCAAAAGAGACTGAACTATAGAGAATACACTGAGGGTTGCTGGAGGGGAAGGGCGTGGAGGATGATGGGTGATGGGCATTAAGGAGGGCACTTGTGATGAGCCCTGGGTGTTGTATGTAAATGATGAATCATGAAATTCTACTCCTAAAACCAATATTATACTGTATGTTAACTAACTAGAATTTAAATAAAATTCGAAAAAAAAAGTGGGAGGGAGAAAAATATACTAAATATAAAGAAAATAATGAAAAAAAAAAAAAGAGAAAAAAAATCCATTTGCTACGTTCAGTCATTGCCTGGAGGCAGTGTGCAGAAAGCTCGGCCTCAGAGGAAACGGGATGGTAGTTGCTGAGGGACAGCAAAGCACAGGAGCAGTGCATCTTCACGGCTGTCATGGTGCACTCCTTGCTACATATTCTATGCATGTTCTTAGAGTTTTGAATCCCTGGAATTGGTTCTGACTTGTAGCAGATTGAAGGATGGGTGGGTACTTTCTGCGTGGATTTTCTTATTGTTGGCTCATTTCTTTAACACTGTTCTGGATTCTTCCCTTTAGATAGTTTTTCATACATGAAAACTCCACAATTTTTAGAGAATAGAAGAAATATTTCTGTTAGGTTTTAGTTGTTATTAGAAGCTGAGAGTAGTGGGATTTGTCTTGAGCACAAACTTCCCAGCTAATAAAACATGATAGAGGAATTTATAATTACAAATAAGCAGTAAATATTAGGTAGCATTTTAAGACTTCTTCCTAAAATACTCTATGCAATTGTTCCCAGGCTGCTAATTAAGCAACAGACAGGACAAAACCTGGTTTAAAACATTCTAGCTAATAAAACATTGTAACGGGGCCTGGTTTTATTCTTCTAGCTAGCTCATGGGAACGAGGGTATTGTTTCAATTATTGATGAAATGATTTTTACATTGGCAAGAGTTAAAACAAAGTTCTTAGAACCTCAGGGGAAATTATAAAGAGTTTACAGCCAGTGCAGTTGTAAAGCTGTTTATTATCACTGCAATGAGCAATACTATCAAAATTTTTGATAAGCGAAGTCCGTCCCACACTCAAGAAGCTTAAATTTGTCTCAGAAATTTATATGAAATGTCATAGACTTGGTCATGAATGAAATTAAAGTTGTACTGTCAGCCTGAAACTATATCAATATCGCTGTCACAGAAATGTATGGAATTATTCTGCATTTAGTAAAACAAAATATTTCACTTAGCCTACATAGGGACACACCTGGGACGTTTATATGCTACAACAAGCCAAGGTGACTAGAAGTGACCCTGAGGGCTGACTCTCGATTGCCTGAACAATGAAACAGGTGGGACTAGAACCTTTATCAGTGACCTGCGACTCTGGCAGGATGGCCTCAACATCTCTAGGACACATGATCTTTAGAGATGGAGCCCCACAGGCTGGAAACATTCCCTCTGCCTGAAATGTGACTCCAGGAGTGGCTCATCTCTGACATGTGTCCCTGTGAGATGATCGGAAGGAAGGGAAGTTGTACCTTCTCTCCTCTCATGGTTGACACTAGTCTTACAAGTTTACTTTGTTCCAAATAAGCTTATGCTTTAGCCCATGTTAATGTGTGTGCCATGGGTCCTGAATTCGAGCATACCACAGGGGACACCCAGGTGGCATTTCCTGGACATGATAAAAATATATATATATATTATATATAAGTACATATAATATATAAAATAAATATATAATATATAAAATAAATATATATTTTAATCAATAAACTGCCTTCAATAGAGGAAGAAATATTAAATGCCTTCTAAATATTTATTATATTGCTATGCTTAAATAAAATTGTATCATCATTCTCCTAGGCAGATCACAGAACCACAACAAAGACACACATTTTCACCAAAATAAAAACAGCATAATAAAAACCTATTTCTACAACAATTGGGCATTTCCCCATAAAAAGATGATCTCTGTCTCATATACTTGAGTACTTCTGTTATTAGAGATATTTCAATTATAGGCCTAATGGCTATTTCAGATCTACTCAGTTAATGCAGTTCACCATCTCAAACAATGGTTTAGTACATGAAATCAAGTTCCTTAGACATTAGTTTTGAAAAATCCTAGAGAAATAAATCACTTCACAAACTTATGCATGGTACTATAAGCTCAATTAAAAAGATATTAGGGCCATTCATTTCCTTTTGATTATTATCTTTATTATAGACATTGGAGGGTTAACTGTATTACAGACTTACATTATAGTTGTTACCTTTAGCATAGTGGAACAGTGTAAAACCTTGACTCTTATTTGGGACAAAGCTGTGCTTGGAACCTCTGTTCCCAAATCAAATAGTAGCAGAAGTCATTTTTTCTTTTTCTGAGAGATTTGGTGAGTAGAGTGGAAGCAATGAGATTATCGCATATGACTGATCCTGGTATCATAACCGAGAGCTGGAGAACTACTTCACTCTGGTCTGCATCCTCCGACTCTTGGCAGTTTTTCCTAGTGAGCCTTAACCTTTTTCTTCCTTTATGTTCCTACTGATGTGTGCCTGTGACTCTCTTGTACAACACTCTCCAGTTCTGGTTGAAGGAAACTTTATTCTTTGTGTTACTGAAGCCAAAGATAGGAAGTCAAGTTTGACTTTTTTCTCTCATAGCATATCTGTCAGCAAATCATACTGGCTGTACCTGGATAATAACTCCAGAATCAGAACTCCTCCCACCACCTCCACCTACCATTTTGACCTAAGTTACATCTCTAGCCTGGATTACTTCAGTAATCTCGTGATACTCATGATATGTTCTTTATGCTTCAACTTTGCCCCTGACAATTGATTATTTTAGCAAGAAGTTAAATCCTGTAATTCCTTTGCTTGGAACTCTACAATGGTTTCCATTGTCACCAAGAATTAAAACCAAGCCTCCATAACATATATGTTCGGGTTCATTTTATTTCTTTGGTCCAACTTACTCTGTCCTATTCTACAGTGGCCTTCTTGCTATTACTGAAGTAGCTTAGGCATGCTGCTGCTTTTGGCTCTTTTTTAGGTACTTCATCTCCCTAGAATATTTTCCCTCAGATATCTATGTGGCATGGCCAATACATATCCATCATGTCTTTGTTCAAATGCTATCTTCTTAATTAGGTACACACTGACTATTTTTTTAAAATCCAATCCTAACCTTCTCTGTGGTTCTCTGGATCTGTCTGACAATAGTTCTATCTTTTCATTTTTCTCATAAGACTTAATAAAGCTTGTTAAGGTATATTTCTCATTCATAGTCTGCCTCCCTATCCTTCTCAGACACATAGAATGTTATCTACACAAGGGTAGGGGTAGCTAGCTATAGGTTGTATTCATTGGCCTATAGTAGGGGCCCTTAAAATGTTTGCTAGAGTGATTTAAATTCACAATGAACTTAAACCAATCTCAATCTAGGCTACAAATGCCAGCCATTATAACCATAATAAATAGCATAGAATTGATATCCTTATATAGATAACTAGTTCATTTTGCAAAATGAATTATCTTTCTTAAGAAACTCATATATATAATATATGTGTGTGTGTGTACAAATATATGTCAAAATAATATGTGTGAAAGCATCTAGTGACTTATTTTGGAAATCAGCTCAGTGCTGATAATGGGAAAGTGGTAAAAGTATAGACGTAAAGAATTTGTAAGACAACACTTAGGAGATAATTAGTGCTTTTCTTCTCTTTAATTTTTGATACTGTATCTATCCAAAAGGACTCAGGGTTAATAATGATGAGAGGGGTATTTCATCTTTTCCTTGATATGGGCCATATTTTTAATAAGTACCTGTGATTGTGTGATTTGTAATAAGGAATGATATTTAGTATTCTTCCCTGTTTCTGGCTTAGAGCTCATAAACCCCTTAGAATTTCCTAGTGAAAGAGCTCCAAAAGTGACTTTTGTGGTGCTAAAGAAGGGACTTTTGAATTACATCTAAGGATGCGGGCTTGTTGTCAGGGGAGTCAACCATGAAATTGGAGGATTGGAAGTGTCCACCCTGCCTCTGAGTTTCACGTACCAGAGAGGGGCTGGAGGTTTAGAGATTTTCCAATGACAAAAGATTTCATCAATCTTACCTATGAAATGAAGCCTCCATAAAAATCCTAAAGGACATGGCTTGAAGAGCTTCTGGATTGGTGAACATATGGAGATTTGGGAGAGTGATGCACTGCGAGAGAGCATGGAAGCTCTGCTCCTTCCTCATCGTACCTTGTCCGTGCAGAGCTTCCATCTGACTCCTCCTGAGTTATATATTTGTTTGTTTGGGTTTTTTAAAGATTTTATTTATTTATTCATGAGACAGAGGGGGGGGCGGGGGGCAGAGACACAAGCAGAGGGAGAAGCAGGCTCCATGCAGGGAGCCCGACGTGGGACTCGATCCTGGTCTCCAGGATCACGCTCTGGGCTGAAGGTTGCACTAAACCGCTGAGCCACCCAGGCTACCTTGAGTTATATCTTTTAATAAAAACTGGTAAACTAGTAAGTGAAATGTTTCTCTGAGTTCTGTGAGCTGCTCTAGCAAACTAATGGAACCTAGAAGTACTGATGGGAACCTCTGATCTGGTCAGCTGGTCAGAAGTGCAGGGACAACATAGGCTTGTGACTTCATACATCTGACGTGTATGAAGGCAGTCCTGCAGGACTAAACCCTCCTTCTGTGGAATCTGATGCTATCTTTGGGTAGACAGTGTCAGAACTGAGTTGAATTGTAGGCTGCTCTACTGGTGTCCAAGAATTGCTAGGTGGTGTGTGGAGAACACCCCATCCCCACAGCAGAATTGGGACTAAAATACCAAAGAGTATTGAAAACTTATTTTAAAATCAGTAGTACCATATGTTTTAAAAACCAAAATTCTGTACAAATGCTTCGACACTATACTTCGAGTAGTCTCAATCTCCCTGTTCCTGTCACCCACGTGTCTTTCACCTATATACCTATAAATTTATTTATTAGTTCTTAATATATCCTCTGGCATTTCTACATGCTATTAGTAAGCAAAACTATAGGTTCATAATCATCCCTTTCCTACATATACAGTGTTTCGCAACTTATTTTTTCTCATTTAACAATATATTCTGAATCTCTGCATATTAGTACATTAAAAACCTAGCTGCACAATATACCATGGAGACTTTACCAAAGTTATATTAAACAGTCCCTATGCTGAAGCATCAGTCTTGTCAAGACATATAAAATTCACATTTTAAATAACTGATTTTGACTGTCAAGTCCATGAACATGAAAGCAAAAATCGTGGAAATTGGAAACTTTCTCATTATTGTATATTGCCTAGAGTTTATATAGGTACTTGTTTTTGCATTATTCAAGACTATACAAGTAATATAAATGACATTGTTATGACAGCTGCGCAGAACATGTTCCACACTTTACTCAAAAGGCTTTCTGTTCTAAGGAAATTGGAAGGTGGCTTATTGTGTGATTTATAAATTGAACATTGATTCACTACCTCTTGGCTTTCATCTTTCCTTCTCACTTTTTGATATTTTTATAATACTTTAGCTATGTTCTTCTTTAGGGGATATACAGTAGACCTGTACATTGCTCTGTTAACATTTAATATTATCTTTAAAATTATTCAATTATACAATTCTAACATTTCACATAATTATTCTAGAAAAGGGTCAAAGCTGGCTATCTTTTAAAACATGCAAATGGATTTATTTGGTGTTAGGTGTAAAAGTTTCAAATTTACCCTTTGGTAGAAGTGAAGCCACTAAGATTTTAGACTTTTTAAGAAAAGACTTTTGACCTTCTCTTTCTTCAATTCTTCAGTTGCCTTAGCTGAAGCCATTTGTCTCCAATGCCACATTCAGCAACACAATTCAAAAATTGCCCTCATTCGCATTTCCACAAATGACAGTTGACCCCTATAAAAATACATTGTGAATGTCAGTAAGTTTTAGACCTGGATGGTAGACATATGGGACAAGAGTCTCACTACAAGACAGAGCAAGGGGATGCTCTGGTGGGATTATGAAACCTCTCTCAGGGAGCTCTGTGTTTTCTCTTCAATTCACCTTTGTTGGAAGTATGTGGGAGGTGAGCAGACATGGTCCTGGCAGCCCAAAGACATGGTCCAGGAATTTTAGAGGTTGCATTTTTATGATTTTCTTTTAAAATTGCAGGTTTACCATTCTTGCTTGACGGTGAGAAACAAATGTAGTTCAAAATTTACAGAGCTTCTTTTTTCCTCCATTTACCAGAATCTCAATATATATCCTGTTTAAAAGAGGGCAGGGTGACAATAATAAGTTAGCTTATGCGTTTTCTTTTGTAAGTAAAGAAGAAAGAGGAATAAAATTACCTATGTTTGAGGCTTACTTGTCTAATCTAATCTACTTACTTATTTTAGTCCGCTTGATCGGGTAACATTTTTGAAATAAGAATTTGAGAGATAGGAGAGCAACTTCATTTAGATTTTCAGTGGAGTTTAACTAGCTTCTCCAAATGGATCAGGTTTGATTTTTTTTTCTAAAGTGCCAGGATGCAGAGAAAATTTTAATTTTCATTGGAAGCCCAGGTCAGAAGAAGATGTGTTTCCAAGGTAAGATTATATAGAAGTAATATTATTTAGAAAGCTGAATGCTAGTTCTCTCTCAGATTTTTTTTAATTTATTTTTATTGGTGTTCAATTTACTAACATACAGAATAACACCCAGTGCCCGTCACCCATTCACTCCCACCCCCGCCCTCCTCCCCTTCTACCACCCCTAGTTCGTTTCCCAGAGTTAGCAGTCTTTACGTTCTGTCTCCCTTTCTGATATTTCCCACACATTTCTTCTCCCTTCCCTTATATTCCCTTTCACTTATTTATATTCCCCAAATGAATGAGAACATATAATGTTTGTCCTTCTCCGACTGACTTACTTCACTCAGCATAATACCCTCCAGTTCCATCCACGTTGAAGCAAATGGTGGGTATTTGTCATTTCTAATAGCTGAGTAATATTCCATTGTATACAACCACATCTTCTTTATCCATTCATCTTTCGTTGGACACCGAGGCTCCTTCCACAGTTTGGCTATGTGGCCATTGCTGCTAGAAACATCGGGGTGCAGGTGTCCCGGCGTTTCATTGCATTTGTATCTTTGGGGTAAATCCCCAACAGTGCAATTGCTGGGTCGTAGGGCAGGTATTTTTAACTTTGAGGAACCTCCACACAGTTTTCCAGAGTGGCTGCACCAGTTCACATTCCCACCAACAGTGTAAGAGGGTTCCCTTTTCTCCGCATCCTCTCCAACATTTGTTGTTTCCTGCCTTGTTAATTTCCCCATTCTCACTGGTGTGAGGTGGTATCTCATTGTGGTTTTGATTTGTATTTCCCTGATGGCAAGTGATGCAGAGCATTTTCTCATATGCATGTTGGCCATGTCTATGTCTTCCTCTGTGAGATTTCTGTTCATGTCTTTTGCCCATTTCATGATTGGATTGTTTGTTTCTTTGGTGTTGAGTTTTTAATTCTTTATAGATCTTGGAAACTAGCCCTTTATCTGATATGTCATTTGCAAATATCTTCTCCCATTCTGTAGGTTGTCTTTGAGTTTTGTTGACTGTATCCTTTGCTGTGCAAAAGCTTCTTATCTTGATGAAGTCCCAATAGTTCATTTTTGCTTTTGTTTCTTTTGCCTTCGTGGATGTATCTTGCAAGAAGTTACTATGGCCGAGTTCAAAAAGGGTGTTGCCTGTGTTCTTCTCTAGGATTTTGATGGAATCTTGTCTCACATTTAGATCTTTCATCCATTTTGAGTTTATCTTTGTGTATGGTGAAAGAGAGTGGTCTAGTTTCATTCTTCTGCATGTGGATGTCCAATTTTCCCAGCACCATTTATTGAAGAGACTGTCTTTCTTCCAATGGATAGTCTTTCCTCCTTTATCGAATATTAGTTGCCCATAAAGTTCAGGGTCCACTTCTGGATTCTCTATTCTGTTCCACTGATCTATGTGTCTGTTTTTGTGCCAGTACCACACTGTCTTGATGACCACAGCTTTGTAGTACAACCTGAAATCTGGCATTGTGATGCCCCCAGATATGGTTTTCTTTTTTAAAATTCCCCTGGCTATTCGGGGTCTTTTCTGATTCCACACAAATCTTAAAATAATTTGTTCTAACTCTCTGAAGAAAGTCCATGGTATTTTGATAGGGATTGCATTAAACGTGTATATTGCCCTGGGTAACATTGACATTTTCACAATATTAATTCTGCCAATCCATGAGCATGGAATATTTTTCCATCTCTTTGTGTCTTCCTCAATTTCTTTCAGAAGTGTTCTATAGTTTTGAGGGTATAGATCCTTTACATCTTTGGTAGGTTTATTCCTAGGTATCTTATGCTTTTGGGTGCAATTGTAAATGGGATTGACTCCTTAATTTCTCTTTCTTCAGTCTCATTGTTAGTGTATAGAAATGCCACTGACTTCTGGGCATTGATTTTGTATCCTGCCACGCTACCGAATTGCTGTATGAGTTCTAGCAATCTTGGGGTGGAGACTTTTGGGTTTTCTATGTAGAGTATCATGTCATCGGCGAAGAGGGAGAGTTTGACTTCTTCTTTGCCAATTTGAATGCCTTTAATGTCTTTTTGTTGTCTGATTGCTGAGGCTAGGACTTCCAGTACTATGTTGAATAGCAGTGGTGAGAGTGGACATCCCTGTCTTGTTCCTGATCTTAGGGGAAAGGCTCCCAGTGCTTCCCCATTGAGAATGATATTTGCTGTGGGCTTTTCATAGATGGCTTTTAAGATGTCGAGGAATGTTCCCTCTATCCCTACACTCTGAAGAGTTTTGATCAGGAATGGATGCTGTATTTTGTCAAATGCTTTCTCTGCATCCAATGAGAGGATCATATGGTTCTTGGTTTTTCTCTTGCTGATATGATGAATCACATTGATTGTTTTACGGGTGTTGAACCAGCCTTGTGTCCCAGGGATAAATCCTACTTGGTCATGGTGAATAATTTTCTTAATGTACTGTTGGATCCTATTGGCCAGTATCTTGTTGAGAATTTTTGCATCCATGTTCATCAGGGATATTGGTCTGTAATTCTCCTTTTTGGTGGGTCTTTGTCTGGTTTGGAATTAAGGTGATGCTGGCCTCATAGAACGAATTTGGAAGTACTCCATCTCTTTCTATCTTTCCAAACAGCTTTAGGAGAATAGGTATGGTTTCTTCTTTAAACGTTTGATAAAACCTGGGAAGCCATCTGGCCCTGGACTCTTGTGTCTTGGGAGGTTTTTGATGACTGCTTCAATTTCCTCCCTGGTTATTGGCCTGTTCAGGTTTTCTATTTCTTCCTGTTCCAGTTTTGGTAGTTTGTGGCTTTCCAGGAATGCGTCCATTTCTTCTAGATTGCCTAATTTATTGGCGTATAGCTGTTCATAATATGTTTTTAAAATCGTTTGTATTTCCTTGGTGTTGGTAGTGATCTCTCCTTTCTCATTCATGATTTTATTAATTTGAGTCTTCTCTCTCTTCTTTTTAATAAGGCTGGCTAATGGTTTATCTATCTTATTAATTCTTTCAAAGAACCAACTCCTGGTTCTGTTGATCTGTTCCACAGTTCTTCTGGTCTCGATTTCGTTGAGTTCTGCTCGAATCTTTATTAACTCCCTTCTTCTCTTGGGTGTAGGATCTATTTGCTGTTTTTTCTCTAGCTCCTTTATGTGTAAGGTTAGCTTTTGTATTTGAGTTCTTTCCAGTTTTTGAATGGATGCTTGTATTGCGATGTATTTCCCCCTTAGGACTGCTTTTGCTGCATCCCAAAGATTTTGAACGGTTGTATCTTCATTCTCATTAGTTTCCATGAATCTTTTTAATTCTTCCTTAATTTCCTGGTTGACCCTTTTATCTTTTAGCAGGATGGTCCTTAACCTCCACGTGTTTGAGGTCCTTCCAAACTTCTTGTTGTGATTTAGTTCTAATTTCAAGGCATTATGGTGAGAATATGCAGGGGACAATCCCAATCTTTTGGTATCGGTTCAGACCCGATTTGTGACCCAATATGTGGTCTATTCTGGAGAAAGTTCCATGTGCGCTTGAGAAGAATGTGTATTCAGTTGAGTTTGGATGTAAAGTTCTGTAGATATCTGTGAAATCCATCTGGTCCAGTGTATCATTTAAAGCTCTCGTTTCTTTGGAGATGTTGTGCTTAGAAGACCTATCGAGTATAGAAAGAGCTAGATTGAAGTCACCAAGTATAAGTGTATTATTATCTAAGTATTTCTTCACTTTGGTTAATAATTGATTATATATTTGGCAGCTCCCACATTCGGGCATATATATTGAGGATTGTTAAGTCCTCTTGTTGAATAGATCCTTTAAGTATGATATAGTGTCCCTCTTCATCTCTCACTACAGTCTTTGGGGTAAATTTTAGTTTATCTGATATAAGGATGGCTACCCCTGCTTTCTTTTGAGGACCATTCGAATGGTAAATGGTTCTCCAACCTTTTATTTTCAGGCTGTAGGTGTCCTTCTGTCTAAAATGAGTCTCTTGTAGACAGCAAATAGATGGGTCCTGCTTTTTTATCCAGTCTGAAACCCTGCGCCTTTTGATGGGGTCATTAAGCCCGTTCACATTCAGAGTTACTATTGAGAGATATGAGTTTAGTGTCATCATGATATCTATTCAGTCTTGTTTTTGTGGACTGTTCCACTGAACTTCTTCTTAAAGGGGAATTTTAAGAGTCCCCTTAAAATTTCTTGCAGAGCTGGTTTGGAGGTCACATATTCTTTAGTTGCTGCCTGTCTTGGAAGCTCTTTATCTCTCCTTCCATTTTGAATGAGAGCCTTGCTGGATAAAGTATTCTTGGTTGCATGTTCTTCTCATTTAGGACCCTGAATATATCCTGCCAGCCCTTTCTGGCCTGCCAGGTCTCTGTGGAGAGGTCTGCTGTTACCCTAATACTCCTCCCCATAAAAGTCAGGGATTTCTTGTCTCTTGCTGCTTTAAGGATCTTCTCTTTATCTTTGGAATTTGCAAGCTTCACTATTAAATGTCGAGGTGTTGAACGGTTTTTATTGATTTTAGGGGGGGATCTCTCTATTTCCTGGATCTGAATGCCTGTTTCCCTTCCCAGATTAGGAAAGTTTTCAGCTAGAATTTGTTCAAATACATATTCTGGCCCTCTGTCCCTTTCGGCGCCCTCGGGAACCCCAATTAAACGTAGGTTTTTCTTCCTCAGGCTGTCGTTTATTTCCCTTAATCTATCTTCATGGTCTTTTAATTGTTTGTCTCTTTTTTCCTCAGTTTCCCTCTTTGCTATCAACTTGTCTTCTATGTCACTCACTCGTTCTTCCACCTCGTTAACCCTCGTCGTTAGGACTTCTAGTTTGGATTGCATCTCATTCAATTGATTTTTAATTTCTGCCTGATTAGCTCTAAATTCTGCAGTCATGAAGTCTCTTGAGTCCTTTATTTTTTCTAGAGCCACCAGTAGCTGTATAATAGTGCTTCTGAATTGGCTTTCTGACATTGAATTGTAATCCAGATTTTGTAACTCTGTGGGAGAGAGGACTGTTTCTGATTCTTTCTGAGGTGAGGTTTTCCTTCTAGTCATTTTGCTCAGTGCAGAGTGGCCAAAAGCAAGTTGTATTGGGAAAAAGAGAAAAAGAGAGGAGAGAAAGAAGGAAAGAAAGAGAAAGAGAAAAAAAAGGGAAGAAAAAAAAAAAAAAAAAAAAAAGAAGAAAAAGAAAAGAAAGGAGAAAAAAAAGGGGTGGGGAAGGAAACAAATCAAAAAGCAAAAAAAAAAAACAAACAAAAAAAAAAAAAAAAGAACCACGGGGAGTATCTTCTGATTCTGTGTACTTTAAGTCCCTTGGCTCCTCCTGGAAGTTGTCCGTCTAGCTGGTCTTCTGGGGGAGGGGCCAATGTTGTGCTGATTTTCAGGTGTTAGGCAGTTGGGGGAGCTGCTGTGCCCCTGCCCGGTTGCAGGCTCAGTGGGGTTGTTTGCCCGTGAGGCCAGCGGAGGAACAGCCCCAGTGGCGGGGCAGCTCTGGAGCCCTGGATTCAGCTCGGCAGGAACTCCGTCTGCAGGGCCTGGGGCTCCGGGGGGGCCGCTGATCTAGATCAGCTGGGGCAGGAGCGTCCTCGCTGTCCTGGGCCCTCCGGCCCTCTGCCTGTCCCGGGGAGCCGGATCCTGGGCTGTGTCACGGCGCCCTGTGCTCCGGCCTGCGCTGGTGGATTCAGCGCGCCCGGCCGCGCAGCCCCCTCCGCGGCAGCCGCCCCCGAGCCCCGAGCTGCTCCGGTCCCGCCGGGTCCCCCGCGGTGGCGCGCTGCAGCCCTTAGGGAGCTCGGGGCACTCTCCTGGGGCGCAGGTGTCGGTAAGTGTCCCCGGGAGCCCGAGGGCATCCCCGCCCTCCTGGGTCCTGCTCCAACTCCCCGCGAGCCCCTTTCCGCCCGGGAAGGTCGGTGCAGCTCCTGCTCCTCCGGGACGGGGCTTCGTCCTGCCTGGGACACTCGCCCCGGCCTCACCAGCCCGGCTCCTCGGGGCCCCTCCCCTTGGAGGCCTTTGTTTCTTACTTCTTTTTCCCCGTCTTCCTACCTTGATAGAAGCGAACTCTTCTCACTGTAGCATTCCAGCTGGTCTCTCTTTAATTCTCAGCCGAATTCATAGATTTTCAGGATAATTTGAAGGTTTTCTAGGTAATTTGGTGGAGACAGGTGATTTGGGGACCCTCATCTTCCGCCGTCTTGCTCCTCTCTCCCTCTCTCAGATTTTTTAAGGCAAAGCTATAGGTCAAATTATATCCATGAAAGCTACCAACAGCTTTCAGACTGTAGAACTTTGAATTTTGTGAGATATCAAATGAGTGAAATTTGAAAGGGCACCATATAAACAGCAATTATATTTATATTTTATAAGCAAAAATCAAAATAAAATACAGATGGTCCCCAACTTACAATAGTTTCACTTATGATTTTTTACTTTATAATGATGTGAAAGCGATAAGCACTCAGCAGAAAAAATACTTCAAATTTTGGATTTCCATCTTTTTCCCAGGCTTGTGATATGCAATGTGATCCTCTCTTGTGATGCAGGACAGCGCAGTGAGCCATGGCTCCAGTCAGCCATGTGATCACAGGATAGACAACCAATACACTCACAACCATTCGTACCCATGCAGCCGTTCTCTTTTCACTTTCAGTACAGTATTCAATAAACTACATGAGATATCAACACTTTATTATCAAATAGGCTTTGTGTTAGATGATTTTGCCCAACTGTGGGCTGATGTAAGTGTTCTGAGCACGTTTAAGGGAGGCCAGGATAAGCTGAAATATACAGTAAATTAGGTGTATAGAAAGCATTTTCAACTTATGTGATTTTCAACTTACAGTGGAGAGATTGGAACATAACCCCATCATAAATCAAAGAAGTCCTATAAATCCAGTTCCTCATTATGGATCCCACCAAAAATATAGGGCACAGGAAGTTTCATTCTGAGTTGGGCAGGAAGAGGTTGGAGCATTTAGAAGAGGAACATGATCTGATTTATATCAGATTTTATAATTATATCAAAATTTCCACTGCCACAGGAGCAATATTAACATCTGGCAGAGATTTTAACATACCACATGCCCAGTAGATAATTTATCTCAAAATAAAGAAAAAACCTAATAAATCAAACTCCTACAAGAGCCCCAAAGCTATTTTCTGATTTTTATTCCTCCATCATTGCCTCCTATTCTAAGTTTGTGAATAGGAATATTCTAAGAGGATGAGTGATATCATAGTTGTATATTAAAAAAAGACCAATTTTTATTAAGGTGTTCTCTTAGTTGTTATAAAGTTGTCCACCTCAATAAATAAACCATCATTTAAAAATATCACTAAGTCAGACAACAGTTGTGACATGAAACTATGTATTTAAAAGAACATATCACAGAAGGAATTGCCAATCAAGGAATTGTAGAACAAAAAGAAGAGAAGAACCCTGCAAATGAGAAGAGTTCGTAGACTTTTCAGAAACACCATAAATTGATGTTAAGGAAAAGGATGCCCCAAATGCCTACAAAACAACAAATGAAACTTTGGTAGACCTATTCTAAGCACCATATTGTATAAAAACACACATGCTCCTCTTTCACTCTATAGCTACGTTATTGATTATTATTCTGGTTTACTTTCTTCAATGTGCTTATTGCTGCCAGAAATTAATTTCTTAGTTTCTGGGGCACCTGGGTGGCTCCATCGTGGAGCATTTGCCTATGGTTCAGGTCGTGATCACGAGGTCCTGAGATCAAGTCCCACATCAGGCTCCCCACAGAGAGCCTACTTCTCTCTCTGCCTGTGTCTCTGTTTCTCTTTCTGTATCTCTCGTGAATAAATAAAGAAAATTTTTTTTAAATCTCTTAATTTCTCTCCTACAATGAGACTACCAGCTTCATGAGAGTTGGAAAACTATATATTTTATACGTCTGTGTTTTTGTAGTCTAGAATGTTCAACATATAATATACACTTATAAATATACAGATGATGTCTAGATGAATGGATATGTGAACAGAGTATTTGAAGCTGATGCTAAGGCTTAGTGTCTGGAATGGCTGACCAAGGAGCTAAGCAAATCCTCTGCATCTTGCCAGAGTGTGGAGAGATTCCAGCAGGCATACTAGTGGGGAAGCAGCAAGCATACAGAATTCATATATGGCTAAAGGCCAAGTATCGGCTACTTTACCAGAATAGAGTAGGACCTCTGAGTGGTCCAAACAAGAGGAGGAAATCTCATTCATGGAACATTCTACATAGTCCACCAAGTGCTAATAAGTAAGGCTGGGACAGGGCAGAGGATGGGGGAGGGCGCTGAGGAGCCACCAACCCATCCATCTCCTCTTTTCTCTCCTGTAGAGTAAAACCGTTCCATCACTGGGAGAGAGGCAGGAAACACTGTTGCCTCAATTGAAGGGCTTGCCTAAAAAGGGGAAAAAGGGAACTTTTCACAGTAATGAAAGTGATTTATATCTTGATGTTGATGATGGCTATGATGTAGAAAATGTTGGGGTTCATAGCCAACAGCCAAGAAAGAATTCTTGAGACATCTTCGGTGCAAAAAGGTGATTTTATTAAAGCACGAAAACAAGACTGGTGGGCAGCAAGAGCTGCACTGGGGTTGTGACAGGTGACTGATTATGTATTTTGGGATTATATAAATTGGGAGGGGGTTAGGGAGAGCATAATTCTCTAAGGAATTTTGGTAGAAAAGTTTCCAAGATCTTAACAGGGGCTAGCTATTGTTGGGAAAAGGTCATTTTTTTACTGTTTAATAAAACCCAGTCATGGGACTACACATTTGCCTTTGGCTCAGGTCATGATCCTGGGGTCCTGAGATTGAGCCCCACATCAGGGCTCCCTGCTTGGTAGGGAGCCTGCTTCTCCCTCTCCCTCTACCATTACCCTTGTTTGTGCTTTCTCTTGCCCTTTCTTTCCATTAAATAAATAAATAAATAAATAAATAAATAAATAAATAAATAAAATCTTTTTAAAAACCTCAGTCATGAGACCCTTCAGATGTATATCTGTGGGCCATATGCTTGGAGGATGATTGCCAATAAGTATTGTAGGGGGTAGAAGTTTCCAAAGGAATTTTAATACGGTAAAGGAGACTTACAGGATCCTGGGGGGTGGGAATCAGGATAATATTAAGTTAAAGTTGCCTTTTGCCCTTAGCAAAGTGTCAACATTGAGGTAACTAAGTTCCTAGAGGAATGTCACTGTGCCTGATTCAAGGATTTAGCAATAGGCTAAGTAGTAAAGAAATTTAGTTTCTCTTTTGCTTTTGCTTCCCATATCAGTTACAAAGCTATGTGTGTTTACTAAAATTCATATAATGATACAGTGAAGAGTGTGGATTTTACCATTGATAAGTTATTTCTTTACAAACCTCACTTTAGAAAAAATATTTTTCAACTCTACAATGTATTATTTTGCATTTAGAGTATGAAATTTCACAATTGTGCTAAACTAAACATCTTTGGTGAAGGAAGCAGTGGCTGGTTTAGGGGTAGACTGAGGCAGATGGCTTCCCTGTGGTGTGTGTGTGTGTGCGTGTTTCTTTTAGGATGATGGAACTTAAACATGCTTGTTTGTTGAGGAGGAAGGGTAAATAAAGCCGGAGAAGTTAAAGGTGAAAAAAATGTAGAAGCTACTGTATAAGCAAATACAAATTACAAATAAGAGACTTAATTCTCCCTGTCAAAATAAAGAGCTTTATCTTTTTTTAAAAAAAATCTTATTATTTATTTACTTGACACAGAGAACGAAAGAAAGAGAGAGAGAGAGAACAAGTAGGCAAGCAGCAAGCAAAGGGAGAGGGAGAAAGAGGCCCTCTGTTGAGCAGGGAGCTCCATGTGGGCTGGATCTGGATATGGGGCTCAATCCCAGGGCTCTGGGATCATGACCTGAGCCAAAGGCAGATGCTTAACTGACTGAACCACCCAGGTGCCCCTGTTTTTCTACTTCAGAAAACTTTCCTACTTTAGGAAACTTGTAAATTCTTTCTCCATCTCTTTGAAATGTATATAAGTCAGTTTAAGTATGAAATCAGCCAACTTTATGACCCAGAAATGTCTTTCTCAAGAACCAGAGGAGCAGCTCTTTGAGATGTACTCAGGGAAGATAACCACTGCTGTCTCCCAGGCCTCTGGGGGAGAGGAAGAGCCTCCCTTCACTGGGTGTCTTGCTCCCAGTTGTAAAACTACCTCAGATCATAAAGATGCAGCAAGTTTAATTTCCCTTTGGCTAACTGACACAGAGGATGATCCTCATTACCCCGTGAATTTAGGATGAGCTATGTGTGACCAATGGTGCTATCAAGTCCTGTTACATGAGGATTGTATGTTGTTTCTCTTAAGAATATGTATTTAACGGGTCATATTTGCTTGTTAAATAAAATGTGAGATTTCTTTCTGTCTTTGCCATGTCTTCATCGGATTGCCTGCGATGTCCATCGCATTCTAGTTTAATGGTTATTCAATAATGAGACTATTTTCTTTTTCTTCTACACTTACAGAGAGATTTTCAGGGTTGAGGGAAGATTTTATTTTTATTGTATTTCCCAAACATTAACTTTTAGAGAAATATCCACCCCAAGACAGACGTGAGAAGAATGAATCACACACAAGGAGTAGTTAATTTAGAAAACAAGGAAGAAAAAACTGAGGGGGACAGGAGATTAACAGTATTAATTAACAGTCTTTTGGGGGGTACTATGACAAAATATCATATGCTGCATGGTTTAAATAACAAAAATGTTTTCTCATGGTCTCAAAGCTAGAAGTCCAAGATTAAAGGTGCAGGCCAGTTCCTGGTAAAAAGCTCTCTTCCTGGATTGTAAAAGAGAGGAGAAAGAGAGAGAGATAGGAAAGAGAATGGTTCTTTGGTGTTGTCTCTTCTTCATAAAGGCACCAATCCAATCGAGAGGGCCTAAGCCTCCTGACTCTTCTAAACTTAATCACCTCCCAAAGGACCCCCAAAATATTACATGCGGGTAGGATTTCAACAAATGAATTTTACAGGTACACAGTCAGTCCATAGCTACAGTGAATATTATTGTAGACAAAGTGTATCCAGTTATTACAATGCATATTATAGTTACATTTTATATATGTTATATATTCAATTATAATTAGAATCATGAAAATTCTCATGAAAACTGCACAATGACATTTTTTCATGAAAACTGCACACTTAAGCTAACAAGGGTCAACTTAGTCTAAATATAATTTTCGTCTCTAAAACCATCAAATATTACCGATGAATAGATAAGGAATATAAATTTCCTTATTAAAGATTTCTTTATTTGGGAGAGAGAGCGAGAGTGAGTGAGAGAGAACACGAGTGAGGGGAGGGCCAGAAAGAGAGGGTGAGAGGGAGAAGCCGACTCCCCGCTGAGCAGGGAGCGAATGCATGTGGATACTGGGCTCCATCCCTGGACCCTGGGATCATGACCTGAGCCGAAAAGCAGACACTTAACTGGCTGAGCCATCCAGGTGCTCCAAGAATATAAATTTAGATGTAGAATGTTTTTTGACCAAATGGTATGAGACAAAAATTTTAGCAATTAAAGATTGCTAGATGAGTAAGCTGTATCATTCTTTTACATAATTCAAGCATGCAAATTTCCAATTGGTAGTTTATGCATATTAATTCATTAATGATATGTTTTGAGCAGAACTTAACTTCTTTTATACTCAAATTCTCCTTTCTGCTTAATGAAGCATGGTTTAAAAAATCAGCAAGATTACATGTAATCACATTTATGATTTTTCTCTGAATTTGCACATATATGTGTCCACACACAAAACACACACACACACACACGTCCAGGGCCATTTTTAAGAATCAGAATATAGTGAGGGCCAGCAGCAAAACTAAGGAATTAAGCTTGGCTGATATATTCTACAGAGACTCTGTACTCTCCCTTCTTATCTGCCTGCCTCCCTCCCTCCTTCCCTCCTTTCTTTCCTTCTTTCTTTTCTTTCTTCTTTCCCTTTTTCCCTTCTTTTACTGAAATTATACTGTCAATAGCATATAAAATGTTTTCTAAAAGTAACTAAACCCATTTTCCAGGGGTTTGCTGCTTCTAGCAGCATCAAGCTCTACAGGATGGCGTGCTCGTTTGCTAGGGCCACCATAACAAAGTAACACACATTGGGTGACTTAAAGAAATTATTTCCTCACAGTTCTGGAGACTCAAAGTCCAGGATCAAGATACTGTCAGGGTTGTTTCTGGTGGAGCCTTTCTTCCTGGCTTACAGACAACCACTTCTCACTGTGTCTTCGCATGGTTTTTCCTCTGTGACTGCAGAGATGGAGAAAGATCTCTAGTGTCTTTTCCTTTTCCTGTAAGGACGCCAGTCCTATTGGATTAGGGCCCCACTCTTATGATCTCATTCAGTCTTTATTACCTCCATAAAAGTTCTGTCTCCAAATATAATCACATTGGGGGTAAGGCTTCAAAATTAGAATTTTGGGATGACACAATTCAGTTCATTAACTGGCAATAAGAAGGCTCACCTTCCATCATAACTGGAGCTTGGGTTTCTGTGATGTCTTATCCATGTCCTACATGGACATGTGTCTCATGAATAAATAAATAAAATGTTTTTTTTTTAAAAGAAAGAAAGTGATGTGTTAGGAGAAGATTGTACCTGTGAGAATCTATGCGGTGATTTGCAGCCCTGAGGTTGCACACAGATATTTAGCAGCAATTTCATCAAACTGAGAAGCTTAAGGTAGGAAAGGACATCTGGGTTCTCCTACTGACCTTCACTGACACCTGGTGTTGTCACATACAAATGAGAAAAGGCTTCCTGGCGCTACTGGGTGGGGGCTGAGAGGTCAGGCTCTCCACTAAGCTTTGCTGAAACCCTCCTGGCTGGAGGGGAAGGGGCCCCTCATTATGCTTCTCATTACTGTCTCTACTGTCACTATAGTCAGGTGAATTTGTTGCTACCGAATGTTGGAGAAAGTTCTGCCTCTCCCCAACACTTCTTCTGATACTACCCCAGCAAGAATGGGGAGCAACAGAAGTCCACTGATATCGTGGGAGCCTGGATGGGATTGGGGGGCTGTCTTCCCCTTGATCCTCTCTGACACTATTATGGCAGGGGATGGAAATCTAGTCTCTTCCCTCTGCTTTTGCTGGTTTTACTTTGCTTGCCAGAAGTAGAGGAATTATTCTATAAAAGTTTTCTGTCTTGGGACAACTGGGTGGCTCAGCAGTGAGCGTCTGCCTTTGGCTTGGGGCATGATCCCTGGATCCGGGATCCAGTCCCACATCAGGCTCCCTGCAATGGAGGCCTGCTTCTCCCTCTTGCCTATGTTTCCGCTTCTTCTCTCTCTCTGTGTGTGTGGCTCTCGTTCATGAAGAAAGTAAATAATCTGTTAAAAAACCGCTTTCTGTCTTGCTAGGTCGCCCTTGTACCGGCGAGTTGACTGGGGGTTAGAGTGAAAAAGGGAGAGGAGGGAGGAGGGAGGACGGAGGAGGAGTAGGAGGAGGAGGAGGAGGAGGAGGGAGGTAGGATGAGGAGGGGGGAGGAGGAGAGGAGGAGGAGGCGGAGTGGGAGGCGGAGGAGGAGTGGAGTGCGGAGGAGGAGGAGGTAGGAGGAGGTCTTCTTCTTCTTCTTCTCTCTCTTTTCGTCTTCTCTTCAAATTTAAATTTAATTAGCCAACATTTAGTACATCAATAGTTTCAGATGCAGTGTTCAATAATTCATCAGTTGCAATATGACACCCGCCGGTGTTCATCACATCATATGTTCTCCTTAATGCCTGTCACGCAGTTACCCCCATCCCCCCACCCACCTCCCCTCCAGCAAGCCTCAGTTTGTTTCCTATAGGTAAGAGTCTCATGGTTTTTATCCCTCTCTGATGACTTCCCATTCAGTTTTCCCTCCCTTCCCCTATGATCCTCTGCACTGAGTGAAACCATCTGATGTGTTTTTCTCTGATTGGCTTATTTTGCTCAGCATAGTACCTTTCAGTTCCATCCATATCAATGTAAATGGTAGTTATTCGTCCTTTTTGATGGATGAGTAATGTTCCTGTGTGTGTGTGTGTGTGTGTGTGTGTGTGTATCACATCTTCTTTATACTTTCAACTGTTTATGGACATCTCTGAGATTACACTTTTCTTGAGGTTGGTTTCGTCTGAGCCCCTTGGAAGCTCCATGTTGCCAGCTCGTCTAGTACTAAGGCTGGGATCTGCAGGCAAAAAGAAAAGCTATTGCAGTTGCCAACAAATTCCTCAGGTTCCAAGGTGTGTCTGCTTGTCTTCACCTTTCAGTCTCTTATGTTTGTTTTATGTATAACACCCAAGGTTTTTAGTCGTATTTAAAAGGAAGAATAGGGAAAAAGTAACTGTTTTCCATCTTCCCTGAAGCTGAGCCCAGAAACTGAGTTTTTGTTTCAATTCACTTACATTTTCTTATTTTCACATGATAATGCTTTATTCTTTTTTTAAAAGATTGTATTTATTTATTCATGAGAGTCACAGAGAGAGAGGGGCAAAGACATAGGCAGAGGGAGAAGCAGGCTCCGTGCAGGGAGCCTGGCATAGGACTCGATCCCGGGTCTCTGAGCCAAAGGCAGGCGCCCAACCACTGAGCCACCCAGGCATCCCATGCTTTATTCTTATATAGGAATGAGATCTGCAACTTCCATAAAAATGTCATGTTAAAAAATTAAGTAATATATACAAATTGCCATAGAAAAGAGTAAAAGTGTTGCCATTAAGAGCTAAATGTATTATAGAATATCAAAAAAATTACTATGGGAGGAAGAAATAAGTGTTTTCTTACCTTGACAAGTTGGTTCTTTGCAGCTTATGAAATTGATCTTCCAGAACACAATTATTTTTTCTTATGGCAAGTTATTAGTATAATGTCCAAATATAACTTTTTCAGTGTCAAGCTGACTATATATTTAAAAGCGAGAGCCCTAAACTCATGTTCTTTTCAGTTTTCTGTTAATGTGGTGGCACTATATCAACTTCCTTGCCAAGACTTTTAGTAAAAGATTCCTGCAGATAGAGCCTGACAATGCTAGGGGCCCAGGAAAATGAGTCAATTAAGCAGTGGCATCATCAGTCATGAAGATGGGATTCCCGATGCTATAAAATTTTCCACGAAGGGCTCCTTAGCATTTAATGTGGTAGGAGCTGCTGTCAGGATGTAGGAGTATTTGGACCACTTAGGTTCCAACAGCGCAGAAGCTGCAACAAAGTAGAGAATAAAGTTGGGTTATATCTGGTAAAATGCACAATGATTAGTATGGTTGCTGGATGGAAATTTTCTATGTTTGAGCCTATCTCTGACTCTGAAGTCATAGGTTTTGCTTAATCAGTAAGAGCATTGAGTGTTTTAATGATAAAATGAGATTATTACAATACCTGCCACAGAATGTTTCAAGGCAATAAATGTGAGAATGTAACTAAAGATTTTAGTAAACAGGGCATTATTACCCTTCCTACCAATGGGGGAGGTGGTGGTGGTGGGTGGGAAGTTATTACCATTTTTTATGATTGTAAATAAGCTACACTTATTAAATGCCTACTGTGACAAACCAATATCTAGGCATGCCAACCTTATTGTTGATTTCCTTATAAGGGCAAATACTAAGAATAGATCTTATGACAAAAATAACTAAGGCTCAGAGAGATTGAGCAATTTCCCCTGATTCCTACAGTTAGTATGCAACATACTAACTTCCTAAGGCTGAATCTTATTAATTTTCTGCACTGTTTTTTATTGAAGGTGATGACTTTTATTTGTGAGAATAAAGATAGTAACGTCCAGTTTGCTACCACCATTAAAGAATTAAAAAAAAGATAAATCACTACATAAATAGAAGGGGTATGCTTGTGCAGAAATTAAATATTTCCTTGTAATAATTTTCTTGATCATTCAAGAACAAGTTATTTTTTCCACAACAAATTAGTTTCCCAGGTGCAGAATATTAATACAGGCTTCTCATTTTTCAGTAGCTACTTTTAATGGTTTCTTTCCACTGCTATTTGTAAGGGTTTTTATTGTGCACACCCAATAAATGCAGACGTCAGGTAAACAATATTTTCAGTACGCACAATTGCACATTCAACTGCTCTGTTTTCATCAGTGATGATATTATTCTGAAGTTAAATGAGATAGCTCACATGAGCATTGCAGATTATTGCAGTATTAGGCATGATGCATTTCAACATCTACATGTTAGCTGGTAGTAATAATTACAGTAACAATAATAATAACAAAAGTAATTGGATAGTTATATATATATATGTCCCTGAAGACAAATTAACAAGCAAAATTAGATTCACTTTAACTTAAATAATACAAAATAAGTTTGAATAGATGGATTAATAGTTGGCTTTAATAAGCAAAGTAAAAAAAAATAATAAAATAATAAAATAAAACAAATAAGCAAAGTAAGAAAATATCACATGAACTTCCCAAGAACTGGTTATTAAATTGATAAAAATATAAAAAAGGAAACTCTGTATAATAATTAACCCAGAAAGAAAGTAAATTTAAAATTAATAATCTAGAACACTCACATAATATCTTAATGTAGTGCTTCCAGGTGATAATTAAGAATTATTTGTGAGAAATGCTGGTATTCAAATTGATAGGCAATTAAGTGAGATATATATTGGCTAAAAAGCCATAGAAGTGCAAAAAAATATGTTGTCATTTGAAACAAACTGGTTAAATATGACTAAAGTAATGGTTTCTCAGTAAATTGAGATACTTCAGGTCTTCCGGTTGAAAACTTAACAGAATTAGCTAAACAATATCTGTGATATTTCAAAATTATCTTTCAAAATTGCTTCTTAAATGTCCTGCAGTAAATATCTATGATAAACATAAGACATGGAGAGACAGATGGAATTTTAGCTGGAGTCTCTAGAGTCCTGTATTTCCTTTGTTGGGGTTGAGCCAAGTAAGGTGCAAATGTTTGTGTATATGCCTCAAAGTAGTGAAAATTTGGGGGAAGAAACTATTCTGAACATTTACCAGATACTTAATAATATATATACAGACGAAATATGAAAACTTTCTAATTTAGAGGTCACATATCAAGGTAAATCAGAGATTAAGATAAATGCAAGAATGCTAAAACTGAAGAAGAAACTCAGGGAAAATGAAAGAAAATACTAGATTGATAATTAAAAATGAGAAAAATAAAAGTTGAACTTAAAGGAAGATATATGGTAATACAAATTAACCTTCCTTAAGAATTCTTTTGTCCTACTTTGAAGCAGGGCAAATCTTCTAAGCAGCACTATATTATAGTTATAGGGAATTCCATTTGAGAAAGAGTTTTCAAAACTTGAAGGAAAAGTAACAATTTTTTTCAACTATACAGTTTATAAAGCATGCAAAGAAATTGGTTATATTTCTTTTCTTTAAGGAAACATGGAAAAATAGCATATTTTAATAGTAGAAACAAAAATATAGCCAATTCTGAAAAGCATTTTTGATAATTATTTTATGGTTAAATAATAGATGAGTTCCGAATTAAGAGCTGAAAGCAAATATACTGAATAATATTGTTGAGTTAGAGAGTTTTCAAATGACATATTTCATGTTTTATCTTCACTGCCTTTGAAACTTACTTTAAAATACATCAATCACACAAGTTTTACTATTGTCATCTAAAATAAGTTTGCCAATTATGCTTCAGGAATATTCCCAGGCTAAAGACTGGCAGTTTCTACCTCTCTAGGAGTAAAAGTAACACTGATACTCTGAACTGAATATCTTGGAAACAGAGACTGTCTTTTATATAAGCAGAGCAAATAGTTAAGCCCATATTTGTCTGATGTAATCTGAAACACACTTATGAAATTTATCACCCTCATATTTCAATTCCCCTAAACATGACACTTCCAAATTAAAACTTGCTATAAGAAATTACATAATTAACAATGGATCGGATGACATGACTTTTCTGTCTCCTTTTGCAACAAAATTTGGTTGTAAGCAAAAGTAATTGCTTCCTGGTTTCTTAAGAAAAAAGGAAATTTATTGGAAATACATAAAATTGGGGCACCTGGATGACTCAGTTGGTTAAGCATCTGCCTTCAGGCCGGGTCATGATCCTAAGGTCATGGGATCAACCGCCGCACCCCCTAATCAGGCTCCCTGCTCAGCAAGGAGTCTGCTTCTCCCTCTGCCCCTCCTCTCCTTTGTGCTCTCTCTCTTAAATAAATAAAATAAAACCTTTTAAAACATATACATTTAAAATTGATGGTAGGGTAGGAAATCAGGAAAAATTATCAAAATTTAAGTAGTTATAAAAAGTTAAAACAGCACAAGACTTTTCATTTAGAAAAAAATAATCAGTAATTGTATAGCTGGGATACCACCACCAACTGTTGGGTATTGCTCCTTTATCTTCACTTCCTAGGAAGGAGCATCAGAAAAGACTAGTTTCCGTGCTTAAGTCCTGACTATAAGGAAACAGGGATAAGTAGGATTTGCCAACACTACCATAGTGCAAAGTGAGGAATCACTTGTACAGTCAATGTATAGTCAGCAAAACAGGATTGACTCTTGGCCTTCCAAATAGGATAGTATTTAGGAAGCTCCTGGAGAGCATGAGATGAAAAGGTGGGGAAACTGCCCAGCTTTCACATTTACTTTTCTCCTTCAGCCACGTAAGACAGACCAAATATCTCAAGTCAGGAATGGCAGCTGCCTGAAGTATTTGGGTATATAATTTGTGGTGGAATTCTTAGATGACGTCCCTAAAAACACTATCTGTTGAAGCTCATTTTTGACCTGCCACTGATCTATACTTCTGGTTCCTTTCAGCTTTCTACATTTTGTGCAATGCATTGTGATTAGAATAAGGCACAACTCCTCTGGAAAGGGATTCTGGAAAATGTAGTTCCCAAAAGTCCAGGCTTTGTGGTAATTAGGAGAGCCTGGAAGAGGGAAAAGATGTACCCAGGCACAAAAGCAACTTCACACACCTTCACCTGGTCAAAACTCATAACTGGGAATTCCCTCAATACAGAAGTGCAAGTTCCATATTGGCCAACCAAAAGAAACCCAAACAAACAAACAAAAAACAACAACAAAATGCTTACCACCAAATTCAAATTTCTCTGAGAGATATTTATCACATCATTATCAAAACAAATATAAAAAATACAGTTAAATTAGTAAGCTGTTTTGGGGTGGGAAAGCCCAGCCTTCAGGCAGCAGCTGAAAGCTCAAAATATTAGATATGCAATCTAGTCCCTAAGAGAGACAGACCAAGAGCTAGTTGTTTTCTTGTTGTTTTGTTGTGTTTGTTTTGTTTTTGCTTCTTCACTCTGTTGAGCCAGAGGAAAACAGTTGCTCAGAATGATTGTACACCCAACTAGAACCACTTTACTTTGTGGTCTCATCCACGCCAAGCCCATCACTACCGAAAACTAGGTGATCTGGGAGCCGTCCCTGGGGTGGCAGCTCTAATACTTGGAGTGCTGGATGTATTGAGACTGCTTCCAGGAAGAAGTTGGAGGCTTGGTTTTGCCATTGGAAAGAGCCTGGGAGTGGGGGTGAGGAGGCTGGAGGATGCAGCTGGGAAGCTGCCCTCTGACTGAGTCATGCTCCCTGGAGAATCCCAGCCAGCTCCCACTCTGCAGGCTGATTAGAAGCTGAATCCCAGTCGGCAGCTGGGAGGATTGAAATCATATCCCTTCCGGGGAATAACTAGGATTTAGGTGCTTTCTCTTGCTTTCTCTTCTTTCTCCCTGGGTGCAGGGTGGATTTTGCAGGAAGTGCTTACATGCTCCATTTGAAAATGACTTTTTTGTTCAAGATGGTCCTGTGGGACTTGTAAATTCTGAGTCTCATTGGCTATCTGGGCTAGGTAATTCGAGGGATCTTTCCTCACATGGCAGCTTCAAAAGTTGGGGTGCTAGGCATGCGGACAAGCTCCTTTCAGGGAGAAGCTGGAGACTTGGTTTTACTGTTGGAACAAGCCAGGGGAGACGGTGAGGGAAGAGCCTCTCAGGAGGATCGGAGGGTCAAGGTCAGTGCCTGGATGTGTGCTAGCTAGAAGCTGGTCCCTCCTGTAGCAGCTGGGAAAATACGTGGTCAAAGACCTTCCTGGGAGAAGCTGGGAGATGATGAGTGTTTTTGCCTGCTCTCCTGTGCTGAGTTCTGGTGAATAGCCAAGCGGAATACTTGTGTGACTTTTTAAAACCTGCTTCTTTGTTTGCTATGAAGTCCTGGGGGACTTGTGAATACAAGCCCCATTGACTATCAGAGCTAGGTGAATTGGAGGCCTGTTTCTCATTTCTCCCATGGCAAAAGTTGGGGGTGCTAGATGTGCACACAAGGTCTTCCCTGGGAACGCTGGCAAGTTGGTTTTATCACTGGTGTGAGCAAGAGGGAGAAGGATGGAGAATTGCCTATTCGTTCTTTCGGGCTCTCGGGAGGATCCCAGTTAACCTAAAATGCAGGCTGATTAGACATTGGACCCTCAGGCAGCAGCTGGTGGAAGACACAGTCAAATCTCCTCCTGGAAAAAACACAAGAGATGAATGTTTTTGTTTGTTTTCTTTGCACTGAAGCCAGGGGAATAGCTGTAGGGACTGCTTCTATGCCCATTGAACAACTGCTTCTATCTTTGCTGTAGTTCTATGGGACTCATTATGGTAAGTCCCAATGACTCTCATAGCTAGGTGATTCGGGGCCCATTCCTCAGGTGGCAGCCTTAAAAGCTGGGGTGCTATAAGTGTGGTCCAAACACTCCTCTTTTCAAGGGGAAGCTGGAACTTGGGAGTTCCCTCCTGATTGTAAGACGCTGTGCCTTGGATGGGGTTTATGATGAGCATGCGTCTCAGCCTTTTCTAACAGCTTTGATGACTCAGTGTAGAAGTCACTCAACTGATTTCTGGATTTCTCTCTGGGTGTGGCTGTATATTTGATGCATCTATGGGAGGAGAGAAATTCCAGAGCCACCTATATCACTCTCTTGGTGACGTTCCCTAAGTTTTTTTTTTTTTTTTAATTTCACAAAAAATAGAATGTAACATCACTAAGAGGCAAAATTTCCTTTTCCCTTGAGAATTCACCAAGTTAGTGTTGTAAGTACAGATGGTCCATTTTTTCTTCCCTGAGTTAATAAATTATAATTAATTATGAAATACTAAAAAGGCAAACAATTTCGTTTTAAGAGGTAATTTCATTTCTAACATTGTTGGTATTTAACCAGACTTTCTTAACTAAAGTACTGACAAAAGATACCCTTGTATTTCATAGATTCTTTGTATCAAAGCTTTCATCTCCTGTTTCTCTTCAATTGAACAGTCATGACTGCAATAAAATTGTTATCAACAGATAAAAACGAATTACAGCTGTTCCCAAAACAAGATAACTAAGGTTTAACTCCAATTAACTTTTGTGGTGTGTTATTCATAGACAATGGTAAAATTTAAATGAATTATTGATTAGTTAAATGAATTATGCATTTATCTCTGAGTCAAATCTTCAGTTACTTATGTTTAAATTTTATAATTCTAAGTTTTTCTAGAAATGTCACTTTCTTATGACAAATTTAGGACAAAATATGACAAATTTAAGCTGATTAGAACAAGTTGGTCTGTTTTTCTAAGAGAATTAACCCTAACATTTAAAAATAAAAAACAGTTTTCAATTTGTCTTTTGGCTACTAAAGAAATTAGAGAGATACAAAATGGTTTCAAACACAAAGGTAAAGGAATAAGTAATTATAAAAGATAAATTACTTAAATTATCTTCTTTAAATCAGACTATTTTCTTCTAAATACGTTTTTGAGATAATACCAGTTTATTCCTATTTTTTCTCAGACTAGTCATCCTAACTTTATCTTTTACTCACACACTTAGAAATCCAATTCACCCCAAAATTAACATGTTAATTAACATATCTTTCAAACACATGTTCACAAGTGTTCATAATGTGCATCATTAGCATAATCCACCTGCTTATAACACTTGGCAGTTCAATAGCAAGTGATAAAAATCTATTTAGGATCAAAAGGAATTCATGACACATCAGCAATACCTCAAAGCATTTGAATCTATATATCAAGCTAATTACATGCCTAGTCTTAATTATTAATTTATCTGATTTCTGGAGTGTTTATCACTATCTTAAAATGTGTAAACACGTGTATTACTAGACACTGCTTCCCAGTTTTTTGTCATATTAACCTTCCGTCTCCAAGTATCATCTTTCACACATTTTCTGTTGCCACTATTGCCATAGATATGAATGCCACATAGAATTGCATTCTCACCCTAGAGACCTAAGTTCTCATCATATTAGAAGTGACTTGGTTTTTAACAAGACTGTTAATTCATAGTCACAATCTGTGAGCAATTTATTGAATACATGGGGATGAACATGTTTTTTGATTAATAAATCATAAATATTAAATTTTTCTCAAAAATTCTCTCATGAGGAAACCACTAATCTCCCTCTTTTGCAATTACCAGTAATAAAATATCAAGCATATCAATTATTCTAAGTATGTGGCTTCCCAACCAGTCTCACTAAGTCCTTCGTCTCTCTTAGCCCCTTTCCACCTAATGTTTATTTCTATTAGTGAGCAGTGTGAGATAGAGGTCCGATTTCATTTTTCTGCATATGATTATCCAGTTTTTCGAACACCATTTGTTGAAGAATTATCCTTTTTTCATTGAGTGTCATTGGCTCCTTTGTCAAACATTAGTTGACAATATATGTGGAGGGTCATTTCTGGGCTCTCTATTCTGTTCCATTGGTCTATATGTCTATCTTTATAGCAGTAACATACTGTTTTAATTACTATCACTTTGTGGTATAGTTTTAAAATCAAGAAGTGTGATGTCTGCAGTTTTGTTCTTCTTTCTCAGGATTGCTTTGGCTATTCAATGTCTTTTGTGGTTCCATCAAATTTTAGGATTGTTTTTCTATCGATGTGAGAAATGCCATTGGAATTTTAATAGAGATTGTGCTGAAGCTGTAGATGACTTTGTGTAGTACAGACACTTAAATAGTCATTCTTCTATTCCACGAACACAGGATATCTCTTCTGTTTGTGTGTTCTTCAGTTTCTTTCATCAAAGTCTTGTAGTTTGTAGTTTCCACTGTACAGATCTTTCACTTCTTTGATTAAATTTGTTTCTAGGTATTTCTTGGCAAAGTTGGAGAGAGGCAACATCCTTAGCCTGAAAAAAAAAAATCCACAAAGAATGGATAGCTAAAATAATAATTAGTGGTGAGAGACTGGATCCTTTCTCCCTATGATCAGAACAAGACCAGGATGTTCTCTCTCATCACTCTTATTCAACATCACAATTTGAAGTTCTAGCTAGTACAGTAAGAAAAGAAAAGAAAAATGGGATACAGCTAGAAAAGGAGAACTAAAACTGTCTTTAATAGGAATGATATAGTTTTCTGTATAGAAAACTCCAAAAAAACTACTAAAATGCTCCTGGAAATAAGCAAGAATAGCCAGGTAAGAGGAATCAAAGTTCATACACAAAAGTCAATTATATACTAGAAATAAACAATTGGTATTTAAATTTTAGTAAACAGCATCATTTACAATAACACCAAGAAAAAGAAAGCACTTAAGTATAAATATAACAAAATAAAACAAATATGTAATATAACAAAGTATGTAAATATTCTATATGCAGTAAAAACTAAAACCGATGAAAGTAATCAGAGAATATCTAAATAAATGGAGATATAGTCCATGACCATGGACTGGAAGACTCAGTGTTGTTAAGATGTCAGTTCTTCCCAACTTTTTTTTTTTTTAAACTTTTATTTATTTATGATAGTCACAGAGAGAGAGAGAGAGAGAGAGGCAGAGACACAGGCAGAGGGAGAAGCAGGCTCCATGCACCGGAAGCCAGACGTGGGATTCGATCCTGGATCCCCAGGATCGCGCCCTGGGCCAAAGGCAGGCGCTAAACCACTGCGCCACCCAGGGATCCCTCTTCCCAACTTGATTCACAAGATACCAATTAAAATCTTAGTAAGTTACTTTGATTAAAAGGTTTATACGGAAAGGCACAGAACCCAGAATACCTACTACAATACTAAAAAGAATAAAGATGGAAAACTCAGATTATGCACTATCAAGCATTGATATCAGCAAAAGAATAGGTGCACATCAATGAAAGAGTAGTGACCCCCAAACAACTCATACAAATATGTCAACTGAGCTTTAATGGAGGCAAATAAATTAGAAATGATAGTGTTTTTAACAAACAGTGCTGGAACACACAAAAAACTGAACCTAGATGCTGTCTTTACATCTTATCCCAATATTATTTCAAAATGGATTATGAAGCTAAATGTAAAAATTCAAAACTATAAGACTTCTAGAAAAAAAACAAGGAAAAAAAATAAAAAACAAGGAGAAAATATGCATGACCTTGGGTTTAGTGATGCATTTTTTTTTGGTGATGCATTTTTATATACAACATCAAAGCATGTTTTCTGAAAGAAAAAAATCAAATAATGGGACATTATTAAAATGAAAAACTTCTGCTCTGCAAAAGATACTATTAAAGGAATGAAAGACAAGGCATGTTTTGAGAAATACACTTACCCAAAATATACAAAGAATCCTCCAAAACCAACAATAAGAAGACAATCCATAAAAATCAGCAAAAGAAAAAAAAATCAGCAAAAGACCTAGATAGGCACCTTATCAAAGAAGATATACAGATGACATCTAAACATTGTGACATGCTCAGTATCATTTGTCAATAGGGAAACGAAAATAAGAAAAATAATTATATACTACTATAGACCTATTAGTATAGCTAAAAAATAACCAAAATAAATCTGACAAAACCAATTGCTAGTGAGGTTACGGAACAACAGGAATCATCATTAATTGCTGGTTGAGGACACATGATTGAATCTTTTCTTTTAATTGAGGTAAGAACCTTTACCATGAGATTATCCACTTAAAACTTTAAGTGGATAATACAATATTGTTAACTGTAGGCACTATGTTGTATAGCAGTTCTCTAAAACTTGTTGGTCTTGCATAAGTGAAATTTTATACCTATTGAACAACTCCCTATTTCTTCCTACCCCCAGCCCCTGGCAACCCCCATTTTACTCTCTGTTTGTATGAATCTATTTCAGATACTTCCATAAGTGGAATTAGTATTTTTCCATCTATAATCAGCTTATTTCATTTAGCATACTGTCCTCCTAGATGTTGTTACATATACCAGGATTTCCTTCTTTTTAAAGGCAGAAGAGTCACCCTTGAACAATGTGAGGATTAAGGGCACCAACTCCCATGCAGTTGAGTCTGTGTAGAACTTTTGACTCCCTCAAAATTTAATTACTAATAATCGCCTACTATTGGCCAGAAGCCTTACTGGTAGCATAACAGTCTAGTCTATTAACACATGTTTTGTGTTATATGTATTGTATACTGTTTTTTGTACAAGAAAGTAAGCTAAAGAAAAGAAAATGTTATTAAGACAACTGTAAGAAAAAAATCCATTTACAGTACTGTATTTATTTTTAAAAATCACATATAAGTGGACCTGCACAGTTCAAACTGTGTTGTTCAAAGCTCAACTTTCCTTTATCTTTTATCTCTAGATGGCCATTTAGATCGTTTCTATATCTTGGTTATTGTGAATAATGCTGCAGTGAACATGGGGAGCAGATATATCTTTTAGATCTTGATTTCAATTCTTTTGGATATATATCTGGAAGTGAAATTGCTATATCACTCAGTGGTTCTGTTTTTAATTTCTTGAGTTACCTCCAAATTGTTTTCCATAACAACTGAACCATGTTACATTCCTAACAACAGTGTACAAAGAGGGATGCCTGAGGGCTGACTGTCTGCCTTTGGCTTAGGGTGTGATCCCAGTCTGGGGATCAAGTCCCACGTCCAGAGATCAAGTCCTGCATCAGGCTCCCTGCGAGGAGCCTGCTTCTCCCTGTATGTCTCTGCCTCTCTCTCTCTCTCTATGTCTCATGAATAAATAAATAAAATCTTTTTAAAAAGTGTACAAAGGTTTTAATTTCTCCACCTTAAATGCTCTCTCTCAGTGAAAAACGTCAGTTTGAAAAGGCTACACACTGTATGATTCAATTTATATGACATTCTAGAAAAGGCAAAACTGTAGAGATGGTAAACAAATATGTGGCTGTTGAGGCTTTGAGGGAGGCAGGAGTGTCCAGGAGGTGAAACACAGGTTATTGTTTAGGGTAGCGAAACTATTCTGTATGACACTATGCCTATGTCAAACCCCGCAGAAACAGAACTTGACAGCACAAAGACTAAACTTTAATGTATGCAATTTTTTTTAAATGTTTAGGAGGTTGGAAGAACCCCAATACTGAATGGAGATTATGACAGAAGAATCTAACTGTATTAAAAATGTATGAAACGGTTTCACTAAAGAAGGTAATGGGCAAAGGTGCTGACCCAAGCAACACTGGAATGAGTAGAGTCTCAAAGCAAGACTCAAAGCAAAAGGTACATTAACACTTCGGTTTTGTTTCACGTGGGGTTCAGGTTAATAATTCTGATAATGCATCACATATATACTTGACATGAACAATGAAATAAATAGATGGAGGTTGATGGGAGCTAGGTTTCTCACTGTTGGAGTGGGAGGTCATAGGGAGAAGCAAAGGAAGAAGGGTTAGAATTGGGAATATCGGTATGGACTTATATTCAGCATAATGCAGATAGAGATGTATATATATCTAGGAATATTTAGAGCTATGTATTTATAAAAAGGGTAGTATAAATGAATATATTTACTTCTATATAAGAGAACGTTATAAATGATAGATCCCCCCAATTGACCTGTGAGATAGATCCAGGCACTTGGAGGCTCCTTATTCCTTCTCTTGTCCTTGTCCTTAGAATGAGTTCCACTTGACTTCTTGCTCCAGAGGCTGCTCCAAGGACACAGCCTTGAGATATGATATGGTGTTGAAAACATTGGCATGGTATACACAGCTGAGCCCAGTTAGGGCCTCTTTATAAACTTCTATAATTTGGAGGGTAGATATGGGGACCCATTCATCTTGCTGGTGCCCAAGACAAGCTTCATATGTAAGTTCTTTTTGCTAATTAAAACTGTCACCTTCTACCCTGGAGTGGCCTGACTCTTCTGTCCCTGGCGTCAGATTACACCTGGGAAGCTGCCCAGAGGATTGAACCAACACTTTCTCTGTCAGGTGAGAACAACAACACTCCAGTGATAATGAACAATCTAGCATCCAGATCTTGGTTTCTAATGACATTTCCCAATCAAATGAACCAATGTTCCTTGTAGAAATAAATGATTCTAAGGAAGGGTAAGGAATATATAAGATGAACTTGCAGTATTTTCTAGTCTGAAACAAAGGAGGTACTCTGAGAATAAAAAGGGGGGGAAAAAGCCCCACAAAACTGGTGATATGTCAGAGGAACTCAGGTGCCAACTGAAAGAGCTTCCAATGGCCAAAGCCAGAATAATTCGAGTAACAAAGTAAGTGAAATAGTATTAGATTGTAACCCAAAGTATAAAATAAGTATCCATGAGTCCTTAATGATATAAATAAATGATTGAATAAATAAAGATATTGAGGAGAAGAGACAAATCTTCTAAACAGAAGCATTCCAAATAATTTCTGTAAGTATTCCACCCTCAAAAAAAAAAGGTGGAGCATAACTCCCAACTCCCTAAGGGTGGGATACACATTTCACTTCCACACACAAAAAAGTACAGTATGGAAAGGGAGAAATAAAGAAAGAGTAACATTATAGTGGAGGAGAATCCTGACAAATGCTACCTCAGCCAGAGGATCAAGATTAACATGAGCAGTGATAAGTCATGTTAATTATATGTACCCTTGATAAGATGGTATGTCTGGTTTTCCTTGTGAACACTTAAAAACACAATACAATCACAAGAAAACCATCAACAATTCCCAACTAAGGGACATTTTACAAAATACCTAACCATTATTTCTTAAAACTGTTAAGGTCATAAAAACAGAAAAAAGTCTGAGAAACTATCACAGACAGGAGGAAGCCAAGGAGATATGAAGACCTACTGTAACAGGATGCTCTGGATGGTATGTTGGACTAGAAGAGGACAGATGTGGGGTGGCTCAGTTGTTGGAGCATTTGGCCCTTGATCTTTGGGCTGTATGTTTGAGCCCCACATTAGGTATAGAGATTACTTAAAGATAAAATAAAAAAAAAAGAAAAGACAAAGAAAGAGGATAGATATAAACTAAGGAAATCTGAATAAGGTATGGGCTTTACTTAATGCTAATATACTAATATTATTAGTATATTAATTGTGACAAATGTACCACACAAATGTAAGAGGTTAATAATAATAAGAGAAACTGAGTCTCTGGTATAATAGGTAGGACCATCCATGCTATCCCTGCCACTTTTCTGTAAATCTAAATCTAAATGTTTATTAAAAAATAAGACTCAAAATGATTAATGTTAGAATAATAAAATGCCATGTGAATCATTCAGTAAAATAAGTTACTTTTCCTTTGAATTCTTCCGAGTAGGTTATTTGCTGGATTCAAGTGCAGTGGCCTGACAATCACTTTCTAGAATTTATTCTGAGAACAAGAATTATATAAAGAGCAAATCTTCAGGGGGATAAAAATGAAAAAAAATCTAAGCAATACAGATGGGTGAACCAATTTAGAACTAAAAAGGACTGACCTGTTCTATACTCAGAATTCAAATTAACTCTAAGATCCAGTCAAAAAGTACAGTAATGAAGAATTCTGTGATTTCTATGTGCCCTCAAAATCAAGAAAAAGTATTGAGGTGATTTGAATATGCCAGCATTACGATACTGCTGAAGAGGAAAAAAGAATATGAATATAGCTAAGAATGAGAGGAAGCAGAGGCCCAAGGAATTCAAATATGAAGCTGGGAAAAATTAAGCAGAGTAGGTGCTAAAAATAAGGAATTTTATTGGGAGCTCTGAGTAGCAACCTACATGCATTTATATCTAAAAATGCTGTTTGAGCCTAGTACAATGCAATCAGTCAATTGATGGATCAGAATGATACTTGTTTATCTTAGCTTTTGGTCAACACCAGGATCTGAAAGTATTATCATGATGGAGAATAAATAAAATAAGGGGGGAAAAGTCCAAGATAAAATACATTAGGAAAAGGGCAGAAATGCAACATATGAAAAAGGAAACCATAAACCAGATGACAGATCAGAGTTCTTTAGCATCTTCAGAAGAATACACAATTTTTCAGATGTGAGGAAAAAATAAAGAGAACAATAATCTCCAAGTAAGGGCAAAAATGACACAGAAGGGACCGGGATGGAATCACGGGCAATAGAATATGGGAGGAGCAAAGGCAAACGAAATAGATGAACGAAACAAATCAGTGAAATGAAATGAAACAGGGGCACCTGGGTGACTCAGTGGTTGAGCTTCTGCCTTTGGCTCAGGTCATGATCCTGGGGTCCTGGGATTAGGTCCCCCATTGGGCTCTCTGTGGGGAGCCTGCTTCTCCCTCTGCCTGTGTCTCTGCCTCTCTCTCTGTGTCTCTCATGAATAAATAAATGAAAATCTTTAAGGAAAATAAATGAAATGAAACAGAGCTTTTAAGTCATCACTGAATTTACCTAGATTACAAAAGAAAAAAAAAAGTGCAGAAAACCGTGTAGTATAGAAATTTAAATACTGGTACAGAATATATGCTTAAACATATGTCAGGGTAAAGGACAAAAATGAAAATAGAAAAACACCAGCTATGCAAATATAAACAACACTAGTTTTGCAAATAATGGAAAAGCAACAACAGACACAACTGGTCATTGAGAAAGATCAAAAAATGTTATGGAAGCAGAGAAATTTGTTATAATTTATCGAGAAATTTGTGGAAAGTTTACCTTTCCCCTAATTGTTATTATACATTTCTAAATGTTATGATTTCAAGATACAGTTTAAACTCATTTTTAAAGATAAGATAAGTGTACCAAATGACAGCAACTTAATAGTAAAACCTGACCCAAACACAAAATGGATTCAAGTACAAATAAATCAAGTATATATAACATATTACAAACCAAGTATATATATTTAGTACATATATTTGACATAAACAGGTATATAATATATATGCAATATATACTCGATATATACACTCTACATATACAGCATAGAGTGTACGCATTATATAAAATATGTATTTAATATGTTTATATGCTTGGTTTGTTTCATATAAGTATCATATATATGTATGTAAATACATATACACGTTCCAACACAAAATATTAGCAGATTTAATACAATAATAAGATAACATATCATTCCAGCAGTAATTCATCGGACTGTTGAAGACCAATTTTTCTCAATCAAGGACAATTAGAGTATCTGGGAGAAACCTCGAAAAGAAATGTTTGAAGTCCAGGGAACCCCAAAGGCCCAGAATCCTGCTGTGAAGGAAAACCTGGAGGGCAAAGTATAGTCTCAGCCCTTGCTTTTCTTCTCCAGGAATTTAATGCTGTGAAATTAGCAACTGAGAGACTGAGAGTATGAACAGGACCTTGAGCAGCCTTGTGGGGCTGCTGGGAAAATAGGCGGTTCAAATTGCTAAGCAGAAGGTGCCATGATAAGGATGCCAGGATTCCAGAAGGGACTCCCCCAGGAATTGTGCGTTAAGAATAAGGGAGAAACTGAAGTAGACCAGTCCTCAAGACTGAAGTTAATGTTCAACTCCCTCCAATCACTGATTGGGTTAGATTGGTTTGACCCTACCCTCATTGTATTTGGTTGTCCAGAAACAAAAGGAAATCCTGTTTGTAGGAAAGTAACATCCACAGTCTCAATTTCCCCCTGCAATTTTTCGTGAAACATTATATAGCATTCAGTAAAAACTGCTCAGGCATGAAATAAATAAATAAATAAATGATAAATAAATAAGAAAGAAAGAAAGAAAGAAAGAAAGAAGAAAAGAAAGAAAAAGAAAGAAAGAAAGAAAGAAAGAAGAAAGAAAGAAAGAAGAAAGAAAGAAAGAAGAAGAAGAAGAAAGAAAGAAAGAAAGAAAGAAAGAAAGAAAGAAAGAAAGAAAGCAATCATATCCTGTTTCCCTCTCCATGGGGCCATGGAGTTGGACCACCCTGATCTCTCTTGAAAACAATCTGTGGAAAATAGAGTTGAGTGACAGCATCCACCAGCCATGCCTATAGAGCCACTGAGGTGTCACGTCAAGGGCACATTTCCCCCGAGCTGCTCCCAGTGATAACTGAGCGTGACAGGTATATCAGAACCAGGACATTTCTGCCTTATGCAAAGGACAACTTTCGCACCCAAACTTTTTTCAAAGTCAAGAACTGATGGATGAGCAAGAGATTTCTAGGCATAGAAGGAAAATACTGTATTATCTTCTTATAATTACCACTTGTTTACATGATATTTTGTGACAAAAACCTAGACCTTCCCGATTGCTAAAAGAATGTGTGACCATATTCTTCTATTTTACGTTTGCCCTCTGAACTTTACTTGATGTTGTTTGTAGATGGCCAGAGGCTCAAGGCAGGCATGTACCCAAAGGTGACTGGAAGGAAATTGAAGATGGAGGAACTGAAAAACTATTATTAGATTGCCCATTCTAACTAGGGCTTTTAAATCTGAAAATGAAAATGTTTTGTAATTACAGAGCATTAATGGTTATCATGTGTTCAACAAAATTATGAGGAGGCAACAATTTCAAAGGTGTCGAATACTGATGATACAGGTACAAGGACAATTTGAAGTGAGTGTAAACTAGAACCTGTTAGAGATTGATTTAAAGTCTGAAAGATGAAATAAATATTTATTTATATTTATAAATATTTATAAGATGGATATACTCCAGTTGAAAAGAATTAATTACATTGAAATCATCTTGTTAAAACAAGATGACGTAGAATACAACTTTGGATGCTATGATTAATTCTTATCACAGTTTCTAGTACAGTTGGCTGCGCTCTATTTTCCCTTCCATAAATTACCCTGAAATAGCTTGAAATATAAAAGCAAAAGGTCCTTTGGATCTATGTGGTAAATGTTGGTGGCTATTTTTGTTGTCATAATTGAAGGTCGATACATCCCTCTGCAGTTAACTAATCGCTCTACTCTGTTTTACATTTCACCCTGAGAACAGCACGGTCAAAATATATATTCGGTTTCCACACAGGCTGAAATAATTCTCATTATGTTCAGGTAAACATAGTAGTGGAATGTAGTGGAATATCCACATTCTGATAATTCTCAGCGGATTTATTCTGAGTTTCCTGGAAAATTGTATAAGTGGATTTCAATTTAAACTACAGGATATCAGATATTCTGCAAGTATTAATTGGCACATTCTAGCCAAATTTAACAATCTGGCTGGTTCCCATGAATTGGTGACAGATGATGTAGACAAGGCTGACAGGAAACTTCCTTGGTATTCATGCAGCATAGCATTTATGAGGCTTGAATTTCACCCCATCAAGAAAGAAATATAATAGAATCATCTTCATCTTTGGAGTGCGTATCCCAAATTTTAATACCGGGTGGATCTTTTAATTCATCTCTGAATGAATCTTTGAACACACACACACACACACACACAATTCATCTCTGAATGAATCTTTGAACACACACATACACACAGAATGGGGATTGGGAGAGAGTTTAATATATTAAGATTTCTGCTTTTGACAATCCAGCAAGGAAGACCAATGTTCCTACCAAGAACAATTAGAAACTTTAGGGGGAAAATGTCCAAAAAAAAAAATCTGCTTGAAATCAACCTAAGACTTGATGGGCAAAGACCTTGGAGCATAGTTAAGGCCAGAATGATGAGACAGGATTTCCTAAAATTGACACAAGCCTTATACCTAAAAGGAAACTGAATTGACAATTAGAACTCTTCCTGCAAAGAAAACTTCAGGTCAAGATTACTTCACTGGTGAATTCCACAAAACCTTTGAAGTATAAATAATATCCAAATTACACCTCCTTCAGAAAAAAGAAAAAGAAGGACATCATTTATTCATTTTATGAGAAGAGCATAAGCCTGTGATCGATCCTATAAAGGGCATTTCTAAGAAAGGGAAGTGTAAACCAATATCCCTCATGAATATTAGCACAAAAAGTCCTCAACAAAATATAAGTAAATCAAGTACAGTGATATATAAAAAATAATAATGTAGCACGGCCAAGTAAAGATTTTCCTGGAACTGATGTTTTGTTTTATATTCAAACATCAATTACTGAATTCCAGTTTTCACCTGGGAATGTAGGGAGCAAAAAAGGAATGTTCTCATCCTTATAAAAACAAAAACAAAAATCTGGACAATCAGCAGGGTTGTGATTTTTCTTGAAATTATCTGAGAGTGAGGGTTATAGGGCAACTAGCAAAACCACAATCAAAGGGGAGTCAGAAATCTGCAGGCAGAAAAGGGGGTGCAAATCGCCGGTGACCAGGAGCAGGTGCAGCTAGACACCAGCAAGAATTCAGTTAGAAGAGTTCACCTGGAGGCCTGCTGTGAGATGTTGGGAGAGGATGGAGCCTCTGAGGACAAAGAGCTATGAGAGGAGTGTGCAAGTGGTCCTCCAATTTGCAAGAATCACGAGAAAACACCCCCTCACAGAGCAGGTCTGGGACAGGGAAACAATACTTGACAAAAGAAAGAATGCCATAAAACTCCACCATAATCTTCTCCCCTATGGCACAGGAGGACTCTGTCAGTGGACAATTTCTTTGCCTCCTGGGGTTTCTGAAGGTGGAATATGGTAATCTCTAAGCTAGAACATAAAAAGCAACATTAACTTCTATGGGAAGAGAAAGTGTAAACTTCTTCAATTTGCATTAAATGAGAACAAAACATGAGATATTTTTATCTTCTAGTTTTTTCTCTCTGAAAAGTGTGGCTATGTCTCTGTGCTAATAACGAACAGTATGACAGTAAGTTGTTAACCTTATGGAAACTTCCTGAGGGAAGTGTTACCTCTGCCACATGGTATTTTGTACCAGCAGGAAATACCAGCACTGGTTAATTCAGACCCATATAAATCTAGGGAAATCTGTCTTACTATGATATTTGCCAATAATTAATTTCTGTCTTCTTTCAACAAGTATTTACTTAGTGTCACTTATGTATCAGTCACTCTTCTACAATGGGGATTCATGAAACATATATCTATTGGAGGAGAGAGAAGTTATCAAATAACAAAAAGAGTAAGTTTATCATACCTGAAATCAGTGTTAAAAAGGAGAGAATGGTTATTCTCTGACAGCTTATTACAAAAGACTCTATCTAGACTGGGATGTCACAGAGGGCTTCTCTGAGAAATGGTGTCAGTTGAGACCAAAGAATAACCAGAGGAAGGGTAGGGAACAGAGGATAGTTGGAGACTGTTGTACATAGAGGGTGCCAAAGGCCTGTATGGATGAACGTAGGTGCAATAGCCCTGTGGCAGGAGGGCCATGAGGGCAAGATCCTGAAAAAAGGCAAGTGACTAGAACCAAGAATCAAAGGATTGAGAAGGCTGTGATAAGCCAAGAAGAGAGGGAGCCTGACCTGCAGAAACTTAGCAGCTCTGCGAGAGAACTTGGTCTTTGTCCTTAAGGAAATGAAAAGCTATTGGAAAATTTTAAGTTGGGCCACAGCTTTATATTTTTGAGTAGCGCTTTCCAGTGGCCATTCTAGGAACAGCTATGAGGGGAGCCAAAGAGGATGACAACCGTTCAGTCACCCTGGCGGGACTTCATGCAACTTTGTCTGCGCGAGCCCACGAGGTTGTGGCTGTTGTTGTCCCTTGCCTTGTTCATTTGATTGCATTTCTCGGACCCAGCTGATATGAAAACAATCTTTTTTTTTTTTTCTATTTCAGGAGAAATAAATGTGCAAGGAAAGGTGATGTACAAAAGTGATGTGAGCCTGGCCGTGAGAAGCTATCTAATGCTTCCAGATGTGGTAACCCACCAACAGCAGTAATTTTCATACCTAAAACCCTTTTCCTTAAGAGAACTTGCAGTCACTCATTTTATTATCACAGCAGAGATACTTGATTCTCTAACACTGAAACAGAGCCAAGAGACACACTTAGTAAGTTCTCGACGACTGTCTTTTTCACACTGAAAAATGGCCCACACTGTGAGGCCGTAGCTTGGGCAATGGCGTTAGGATTAGATTGTCAACCTTGGCTATTAGGTTCATGGGCAAAAGCCACTATTCTTAATCTACAATCTCTTCTGCAAGCATAAAGCAGCATCATGGCAAACTTCCAACACATTTTCCGAATGGCTTATTAAATACATAACCAAAAGAATGGCTGTATAACCTTTAAATTGTGATTCCTCTTTTTGGGGGAGTCTGATATGATTCGGGTTCCTCGAAAAGAACTTCAAATCATGGTTACTTCATGGTGGATGGAGGCTTTGGAAAACAGGCCACTGACTTGATAAAACATCCAATTCCATATTAACATTTTATAATAGGCAAGTCATGGCTTCTGCCTCTGGGAGTCACGAACGTGAGTGACCTTGGAGAGTTCCTTGTCCCAGTTCCCATTCGGGTGAATGTTGGCCTCTCCTTTACTTTCTGAGTAACACAGAAGATACAGAAGATCCAGGGACAATTGCCTCACTCAGAGAGATGGTGGGGTCACTTGAGGTTACGATAAGGGCAGAGGTCCTTAACATTGGTGTCAATCCATATTTTCTTGAAGTAAACAAAGTATGTTTTAAAGCACTTACTGCATCACATTCGTCTTACCCCCTAGGAAAGCTTTTTTTTCTCACTGATCAGGAAGACAGATGTTGCTATTGCAAAAATAAAAATGAATAACTTTTTAAATGAGGGTTGACTAGTGTACCAGCAAAGAATAATTAAAAGGACAAGAGACAACTCACTTGCTCAAAGTCACACAACCACAGGCAAGGGCAGCTGCAATCGACCTGTAAGGTCAGTGAGCTGGAGAGAGGGCAGGATGTACAGACAGCTGAAAAAAAAGGCCCTGAGACAACATGATTTCCAGGTCAGGGCTTGTGAAATCACAATTCATGAACCAGCCCTGGAAATTAATGGTCATCAATGCTTTTCTCTCTGCACCATTTCACTTTCTGCTCATCATTCTTTATTTGAAAGCAAGGCAGAATCAATAAAATATCTTTTTAGGCAATCCACGAATTTCAGAAAGCTTGTCATTCTACCTAGTTTTAAAGTTTATTTTAACAGGGCAGGAAGACTGAGATTTCATAATTACTCTGATATTCAAAGAGACTGTAGGTTTCTGATAACCCCAAACCAATTCTGCTTCCCTCTTACTAGGAACACCTGCTCCAGCAACAGACACTCTCACACCCTTTGCTGCCCATCAGTGATGAGCTGGTATTAATTTCTTAAGAACAGAGAAAGTATTGTTTGGTGAGTGCTTTTATATTGATGGATTTTTAAGATTTTTAAGATTTTTATTTATTTGAGAGAGAGAGAGAGAGAGCGCACGCACATGTGCACCTGCAGAGGAGGTGGGTTAGGGTTAGGAAGGGAAGGAGAGGGACAAGCAGACTCCAGGCTAAGTGTGGAGCCCAATGTGGAGCTTGATCCCATGACCCTGAGATCCCAAGATCATGACCTGAGCCCAAACCAAGAGTTAGAAGCTCAACTGACTGAGCTACCCAGGCACCCCCAATATATCAATGGATTTTTCAGTACTTCTAAGAGGACTTCTAAACAGGAACTATGGTCAAGAGAAGTAGGTTTAATATTTTTCTTTTCTCCCCTAGGATTTTGATGGAATCTTGTCTCACATTTAGATCTTTCATCCATTTTGAGTTTATCTTTGAGTATGGTGAAAGAGAATGGTCTAGTTTCATTCTTCTGCATGTGGATGTCCAATTTTCCCAGCACCATTTATTAAAGAGACTGTCCTTTATCCAGTGGATAGTCTTTCCTGCTTTGTCGAATATTAGTTGACCATAAAGTTGAGGGTCCACTTCTGGGTTCTCTATTCTGTTCCATTGATCAATGTGTCTGTTTTTGCGCCAGTACCACACTGTCTTGATGACCACAGCTTTTGAGTACAACCTGAAATCTGGCATTGTGATGCCCCCAGCTATGATTTTCTTTTTTAAAATTCCCCTGGCTATTCGGGGTCTTTTCTGATTCCACACAAATCTTTTTTTTTTTAAGATTTTATTTATTTATTCATAATAGACATATAGAGAGAGAGAGAGGCAGAGACACAGGCAGAGGGAGAAGCAGGCTCCATGCAGGGAGCCCCACGCGGGACTCGATCCCAGGACTCCAGGATCGTGCCCTGGGCCAAAGGCAGGTGCTAAACCGCTGAGCCACCCAGGGATCCCCAGATTCCACACAAATCTTAAAATGATTTGTTCCAACTCTCTGAAGAAAGTCCATGGTATTCTGATAGGGATTGCATTAAATGTGTAAATTGCCCTGGGTAACATTGACATTTTCACAATATTAATTCTTCCAATCCATGAGCATGGAATATTTTTCCATCTCTTTGTGTCTTCCTCAATTTCTTTCAGAAGTGTTTTGTAGTTTTTTAGGGTATAGATCCTTTACCTCTTTGGTTAGGTCATATCTGCATGTATTGTGATTTAAAGGCATGTAAAGTAACTATGGAGCATTACACCCCATCAAAACTGCTTGGAAACTTTTTTTTTCACATATTTTTACATGATGGGCTATTTCCTTCATTTCCTTATTTTATCTTATCTTACTCTACTGTGTTTATTTGAACATGAATTAAACATATAATAAAAATATTCTTTGAGTTAACCTTTTGATGCTAACTTTTAGTAAAATATTTTAGAAATGTCCCTGTACATGTGAAATTTTATCAGCAATGGCTGGGTCTTTCTACACGTGGAGACAAACAAGTCCCCTCAGGTGCAGAACCATGGATCTGTAGACCAGCAGTGGCCACTAAGGTAGCAAATGGTCTCATACAAAAACAAGTCAGATAAAAAAACCAAGATACACTGAGCGGTTCTTTCTCCCAATGTGGGATGGAGGGGATCCCTGGATGGCTCAGTGGTTGAGCGCCTGCCTTTGGCCCAGGGCCTGATCCTGGAGTCCTGGGATCGAGTCCCACATCGGGCTCCCAGCACGGAGCCTGCTTCTCCCTCTGCCTGTGTCTCTGCCTCTCTGTGTGTGTGTGTCTCTCATGAATAAATAAAATCTTTAGAACAAAACAAAACAAAAACAATGTTGTATGGAAACAAATTAAGATAATAAACACTTCCTGAGTTACTGTTTGTCTTAACTGATGGTTAGTGGCCAAGTAAAAATAGTCAGTGGGATTTAAGAAAGTAAAAGTGTGAAAAATGGGCTGAAAGTATATTTAATATACATAACAATGTATTCTTTATTTATAATGAAGTAACCACTTTTAATACTTATTTGTGCAACCAATTTGCTGGGTGGATCACTTCCTGTTAGCAGCCCGGCATACAGTCTGTGAAAGCACCCTAGTGATAAAAAGACTATTTTAGGAAACCTCCCTGGCATTTGGATTTTGAGGGGCACATGTGTTTCCCTGTGACGAAGGTATAAACCCCAAACATCTGAAGCCTCCGCCCAGATAACAGGTGCACCATGTGGCCAGGGTGTTGAGCCGAGCACTGTGCGGGCCCTGGATGTGGGGAAATAAGCCTATCCTCAGCCTTCTTTACTTTTTAAGACTCAGTTGCTAGATCTGAATTTTTTGAAAAAATATTCATCCTCAATTTTTTGTTTTTATTTTTCTCTAGGAGAACTCTGAAATTGGAGGGGGAAAATGTAAACAAACAAAAACCCTCTGGCTAAGACATCAATTGATATTTTCTGACGACTGATTGCCAGGCTTTTATTTGCATCCACCTAAGAATTCAACTGGCTTTTCTTACCATCTTCCAGAGAGAATCCCTCCCCAGGATTCTCCTAACCAAGAGCTCAGTCAGGCTTTGTCTTCACTTGAGAGAATGTAGCAATCAGCACAACTTAAACAGAACCTGTATCCCTTGCTTTTTGACTCAATCCTTGGAGTTTATGCTAAAATTTGTATGGCATTATAGACTTGGTTTTCCTCTTTTGGTGTATTTCTTTTTAAAATATCTCTCAATATACTTGATTTTTAAGAATTCTTCCCCAAAATATGTATTTTTTTCCAAAGAAAGCCCACATTCTTCTTTAAAAAGAAAAAAGATTTTATTTATTTATTCATGACAGACACAGAGAGAGAAAGAGGCAGAGACACAGGCAGAGGGAGAAGTAGGCTCCATGCAGGGAGCCCGACGTGGGACTCGATCCCGGGTCTCCAGGATCACACCCCAGGCCGAAAGCGGCGCTAAACAGCTGGACCACTGGGGCTGCCCCACATTTTTCTTTTAAAAGCAATAAAGACCAGAATAATTTTAGTGTTGCATGTACAAACTTACTCTGAGGCAAAGAAAAGAATCCTTTCAAATCTAACCCCTGCTAAGAATGAATTGGCATAGCAGCAGTCTTACTCATTTCAAGGAGCTTGGTAATTAGAACTTATCCAAATGTCTTACCTTCATTGTTTCTTTAAAAGCTCTGGTCCAGGTGCCATCCCTGATCTCCTGAATCAAAATCTTCGGTGTTAGGGCCTTTATTTCGAAACACCCGCAGGTGACTTGCTGAGCACTTCTGGTTAGAGACTTAAACTTTATTTCTGGCATCCTTTGAGGAAAATCAGTGTTTTTATATGCTAATCAATTGGCTTACCTAATGACACTTGGGGAAATCATTAACCAACCTTACGTGTAAAAGTCACTTCCACTTTTATTCATTTTGGACTGTACCACATGGAGGAGCTTCTATGTGACATATGGATTGATTAGGAACCAACACTAGCAAACCTAGCCTTCTGACCTTGTGACTTCTTGTGGTAGGTCAAAAAAACAAAAACAAAACAAAACAAAAAACTCCCACCACACTGGTTTTTGTTTGGTTTGATTTGGTTTCTCTCTAGCATATGAATACTGAATGGTTTCCAATTATTCTTTAATTTCAGTACCAGTCCATATGAGGTGTTCACTAGGAATTCTCAAAGTGAATTTGCTATATGCCATAGGGCCAATTTTGAGTGATATCTACCAAGAATATTCTTCACATTTTAGGATCCTCTGTTGTCAGTGGTAAACGACCTAAAATTTGCTAATATTTCAAAGGGTCCTGATTAAATTTGGGGTCGAAGTACATGGGCAGATTTTAAACCAGATCGTCTCAAATATGCCTTTCAAATTTTGTGAATATCTGTCTAGTCATTTCTTGTGGAATGTAGGTAGCAGGCAAACAAATCAAAAACATTATTTCTATAACTAGGCATTAGAGTCGGATTACTAATGCGCAGGGGAGGTGCAGGGTAAAATAACATTTTAGAAAGACTTTCTTAGAGGTAACATGCAAAAGCATTGGGATTTGGAACAGACAGGAATCAGGGAGCATAGAACAATAACTCAAGTGTGATTTCAAGCAGACGGACAGATTAGAGCAGGTGAAAATGTGACTCCCAGGTGGGAATGAGCACAACTGGAGGCACTGTGATGAGTCCATTCTAGAGGAACAAATGTAACACCTAAAGGTTTGAGCAAAAGCTATAGCAATCATATCTTGAATACCTACCACATACAACCACCTCGACAACCTGCCAGTAGGGGCTAACTGCCCTATCGTACAAGTGAAGCATTTGAAAGGGTAACTGACCAATGCCGGCATATGAATCTGGTTATCAACCAGTCAGAATTTGAATTCTAATCTCTTTGACATTTTGGCTCTGCTGCCATTCAAGGAAGCAGCTGCTGTTGACAGCTCATTACACGATCTTCAACAAAAGGCAGATAAAGTATTGCGACAGGAAAGCAAGAGCCAAAAAAATGACTGGCCCAAGAGGTCATCAGCCCACAGGAGAACATTGGATGAAACAGACTCAATAATGAGAACACAGTGGAAGTCATATTGTGATTATTAAAAGGCAAAACTCTTTGAGCTCTTATTATGCATTACTTTATCGTCTAAGCACTTCATATATTTTAATGCATTTTTATCCTTGTAACCACCTTGTGAGCTGAGAATCATTGTCCTTATTTTGCACAGAAGCTAAGTAACTTGCATGAGATTCCATAGCTAGAATGCGAAGGAGCTGGAATTTGAACACGGAGACTTTTTTTAAAATTATTACTGTAGGTAGTATAGATGCATGAATAGGAAAATGAGAAAATGAAAAATGGGAAAGTAAGAAACAAGTAAACCATGAAAGGAGCCCACAAGGAAGTGATCGGAGGGAAAATGGGTCCGGGAGGTCTGGGGCTGGATGAGTTCTAATCAGTCCAGTGGAATGATCTGGCAATGATTTGGAAACAGGCAACTGAATAAAGGTAACAGAATAGGATGAGTGTGTGTTTTGCATTTATGTGTTTTTTTTTTTGTTCTGCTTATAAAATGTATATCCATTGTGAACTATTTAGAAAATACCTGAAAATGTAATAAAGTATAAAATCCCACACTCCTTTCCCTGGAGAAAAACACTGTTCATTTTCTATACTCAAGTGTCAAAATAAATCTTTGTCAGAGAAAGATTCATATTTTCAAACAAAATTGATTGTGATTTTATTTATTTATTTATTTATTTATTTATTTATTTATTTATTTATCTACTTTGAAGTGGGTTCTACACCCAGTATGGAGCCCAACTCAGATCTCGAACTCACAACTTGAGAGCAAGACCGGAGCTGAGATCAAGAGTTGGACACCACTGACTGAGTCACACAGGTACCCCTGTGACTCCTTGTATTCTAAAGCAAATCACATGGTTTGTATTAATGGACAATGTAAGTGATTTTCCTACAGGCACTGGTGGTAGAGGAAAATTTCTAAGCCTCTTCCAGTTTTTGTTTTTTTTCTACTAAAAGGCAGAAGCCTGGATGGTAGGACACAGTAGAGCTTTTTGGGATGTGAAGTTAGGCTTGTAACTGAAAAGGGACTTCAGAACTAAGTTGCCCAGTAAAATAAAGTGGGAAGGAAGGCATTTGGGTGACACCAAAGGAAGGATTTTCCCAAAGGAGGTAAGCGAAGGTCTTAGAAAACAATGAAACATGATTACAGGGTGAGCTGAAAGATAGTTTATATTTTATATAATATTCTCTTTATAAGTGTTTCTACTAGGCACTGCAAACCTTACCCATCTCCCCGAAGATTCAGGAAAGCCTGTATTCTGAGAGTCTCTGTCTATGAAAATCAAGAAAACAGACAATTTTCCTATCTCTAGTAAGATGGTATACAAGAGAGACACTGTTCATTGGAGGGTGAGATAATGTACTTACTGAACTAAAATGATGAAAGCTGTGGCTTATATCAAGAAAGAACATTAAAAACAGGAGCCACTCCTCCCAGAGTCTTTTTCTCACCATGTTCTACAGCTGGTTACAACACTGCTTACATTATAATCTGTATAATGACTGTCTCTCTTAACAATAAAATTGATTTAAAATATCATTATGTAGACCTCTGTTGGTGTTACTCAACCTTGCCTGTACATTACAAGGTAGCTTTTATAATATATGATGCTCAGGCCCTACCCACAGATTCTGACTTTGTTGCTTTGTGACTGGTTTAGTTGTAGCTTGTAGGGATGTAGATTTGGGGAAAAGCAAGCCAGGAGAACATGCAGAAAAAGTAAAACTGTAGAGAGTAATGCTCAGAGCAAAGGAGAGAGCATTTGAAAGTATCCACAATGAGGAAGTGGAAAAGAAAAGAGAAAACTAAAACTAGAAGAAAGAGATAAATATCCAGGAGAAGACAGTTTATGGTCTAACCTCTGGATGAAGAGTTAAGAACGATGAGGAGGGCATAGTGTCAAATACTGCTGGAAATTAACTCGAGGATAAATCCCCTGGATTTGGTAAGCAGGAGGTCAAGGGAAGCCACAGACAGAAGAGGCAATCTAGACGTTGGGGAGGTGTATTCAAGAAAGGGGTAAACAGGATCTGTCTAGAAGGAGATGGGGTTGGGTTTGGGTAAGGAGTGGACACAGCAGGTGAGGAGGATATCTTCAGTGAGTTTTGCACTTGAAGGGGTAAATCACAATAAGTGGTGGGTTCAAATGAACATTTTTTTTCTTTAGGACTGAAGAGAACAGATTATTTGAGACCAGATGGGAAGCAATACTGGAAAGAGAACTTGAAAAATATTTTAGAGAAAAGGAATATTTTAAAAAGCAAATATGATAATAAAGCATGAACCCTAGAGTCCTGGAACCAAGAGTGTAAGATCTGGAATCGGATTGTTCAGTTTCTGGCCATGCCACCTCCTATGTGGCATTCTGTGAATGCCACATAGAATGTGATTTTGTACCAATGAAATGTGTGATTTTGATGAAATTCCTTAACCTTTCTATGTGTCGATTTTCACTTCTATAAAAAGAACATAATGATAATATCTTAAAGACTTATTGCAAAAAATATATGAGTAAGATAGTAAGGCAGGATCTCCCAGTATTGATTTGCTGATATTATTAATGATATCTTTGACCCATACTAGCTTGATGTTCATAGAAAATCACACACACACAAATTCCTACTATTCCTAAGAGGATTGTTCTAAAGAAAAAACAGGTAGCTGGAGCTCCCATGAATTGAACCTGAGGAGACTGATTGATCGATCGATCTATTGATTGATTGAGGAGAAAGCCAGGGCAGTGGAGAATCTAAGTACCTGTGATAAAGTAAGAATGTCCTTCTTTTTAGTCTAAGCTGAATAGATGTGGAAATTGATGACTGCAGGGAATCATTTCCTTCCTTTGATAACTACTTTGCTTCCTTTAATTCAGACTCAATTATTATCCTGTGAGTATAATGATCTTTAAAATATAGAGCATCTCACACAAAAAGCAATGCAGAGGGACCTGATACCGTTCATGTTTTCAGTATGAGGCTGAAAGCTGAGATTATGGAAGCCTATTTTCTTCATGTTTTGATAGCAAGCTATTAACATAAGGCACCTCCCTCAATCTCATAGGCGAGTCTTTTATTTTTTCCTTTTCCAAGTAATAACTTGGGGTATTATAGACATGAGTGCCATTATTTCCCCACTGTGGTTATTCTGAAATTGCACAACCTGCTCATAGCCTCTCACGTCTATTTTTTGCTGGACCCTAGTGATTTTATTTCCTTGATGACTCCTCCAGCAGCCATCTCTAGATAGTCGCCACGTTGGCATTGATTTCTTTCACATTTTTTTCCTACTCTCAGAGACTCATTCCTGTTCCTGTAATTTAGTAAATAATAGAGCTTTGTATTCATATAATATTTTTAATATTTCCAAGCTCCTTAGGCTGTACTCTGCTCTTATTGTGTGACTTCCAAGATTTCTATCATAATTTCAGATCCAAAATGTCTACTATGGAGACGGATCTGTAAGGCTCCTATTTATCAAATGTGATTGCTTTATCCAAATTATGGCTGAAGCTGGCCGCTAATTTGGAACAGCCTGAAAATAATTTCTTCTGCTTCCATTAAAAGACTGCTCATCATATCTTGGAGGCAGATGAATGGCCTACTAAAGGCCATAAAACAGAATTGTGTAGCAAAATTGAGGTTTGCTGTTATATGTACTGCAGAGTGTATTAGCTGTGGACAGGAAGGCCACTGGGATGGAGGCCAATGGGATAGAAGTTGCTAGCCAGTCGACAGAGGCAAAAAGTAGGAAAAAGAAGAAGAACAAAGCTGCTGAACAACAGCAAAGGAGTCCAATGACCTCTTTATGGAAACCCTGGAGAGGATTCTTAAAACTCTCTTGCCTAGAGATTGAAATGTGCAAAAATTTCATTAGAAAAAATTTCTGTAGAAAAGAAGATGGGGAAGAAGCTTAACAGAGACTAGGAGGCCTGTCGTATTGTGAAGTGATTCTGATCCTGACTACAGGAGACAGAGAGAGGGATGAATGGAAGCACCCAAACTAGCATGTAGCTCCCTACACGACCATCCAGTCTAAGGAAGGTTTAGCAAGACCACTGGGGAGTCCATGAGCCAAATTTGGTCATCACAGGACTCCTGTGTCTTCCAAGGATGGGTCCGCTTGAGTAGTCCTGCTGCATTCAGTCATCAGGTGAAAAACATGATTTCCACAGAACATAGAGAAAAATTTCAGAGTGTAGCAGCTGGACCCTTACTTGGCCAACGATTCACTAGTTAGTGGTCTGTGGGGCACATTCTCATGACAACCGCGAAAGCCTTATGAAGTTTAGACTTTTGATATTTCAGTATCAATGTTTTTAGAATTATGCCTCATACAGTTTATGGCAACAACATATTTATGCCATTTCTCATGTTTTTCAGGAATGAGGGAAAAGTGGAATAGGCTCCTGGCCATACTCCACTGGAGAAATAATAAAAAATTACGTAGGTCATGCCACTACATACACCTGTGTCTACAGAATGGCTTTTCTAGGTTTTTTTTTTCCCATAAATATGTGATCTCCAAAAGGGCAGGGCCCATGCCTGAATCTGTGTGATTTGTTAAAAACACACTAAAGAGAGGATAGATGAATCCTGACCACCAGGCCTGACTAGATCACATACTAATGGTGAGACTTTGGAATAGTCATGTTACTTCTTGGGCTTTGAGTTCTGTTTAGAGAAATGCTGGACTGGGTTAGATTATTTTGAGATCCCTTTGGCTAAAAAAAGTTTAGCTTTGAATGTTCCCCACTTGAGTACCAGACACTAGCTCAACAAATTAATATATGTATCAAATTTTTTATAATTTGGAGATGGCACCAAATATTTTGTTAAAAGTATGTGAAGGAAACTAAACATGTTGCCTTAATTATCCATGAAGCCCACATAATTGTGTAGGGTCTAGAGGGAAAAGCAGATATAAAGATTACTACAAAGAGTCTAAATGTGTTTCCACTCAGTTAGGTCTGCCCCAAGCCCTAAGCTGCAGAGCAAGAGCTACAAGCTCCCACACCCTCAAGGTCCTTGCAGACTGTTTGCAGGCTACATTGTCTTTCAGTCTTTGATTTGCTACTTTCTTCCTAAAAATCATCTCTCTCAATGAAGAAGCCTGAACATTGAGTACATCATCAGTAGAGAGTATGTTTTATTGTTTTTAATGGAACAATTTTTAAAAATATGTCCACATTTGAGGATATTTGCCTGATACATTTTTAATCTAATATGGGTAGATGGTTCTGAAGCTTCCTTGTTTAAAGAAATTGTTATAAAATCATCCAGAATCAACAGGTGAAAAGCTGGAGCCTTTTTAATTCATCAAATTTGGCCAAAGTTTGGTCAACCTTAATTAAATTAAAACACATTTACACTTCTAGTTTTAAATATTTTCAGTGTTCTTTAGAAATAAGCACCATGCGATTTTCAGAGGCTTAAATTCTTCAGAGAAGAATGAAGAGTATATAGTGGCACCTGGAAATAGCAGACCTAAGTAATGGCAAGAGCTTTGTTCTTAGAAAATCTACATGCCTTAAGACTAATGCCTAAAACTTTTTGGTACAAATTATGGGTGCCTGGGTGGCTCAGTCAGTTAAGCATCTGCTTTTGGCTCTTGTCTTGATCCCAGGGTCCTGGGATCTAGCCCAGCATGGTGCTCACTGCTCAGTGAAGAGTCTATTCTTCTCTGTCCCTCCCACCCACCTTGCCCTTTCTTCCTCTACTTTTCCCTCCCTCCTCTGTCCTTCTCCTCCTCTACTCGTGCTCTCTTCTCTTATGCTCTCTCTCAAATAATAATATCTTTTAAAAAAACTTTTAGGTACAAATTTCATGATCTATAACTTTCTGGTATCTGGTCTAAGAAAATCTAATCAATATCCATCAATGACACACCAACACACCTTCATCATGAATTGGATGGAGAAATAGCTCCATTAAAATGAGGACATATACAATATAACAAAAAGCCTTTTATTTTTTGGGATCTTGTAATTCTATACAAATAATGGAAGAAAAGCACAATATTTAATCAAATCAGTGTCTGCGCTTTTTTAAAAGAAAAAAGCACTAATTTAGGCAAGAGAATAATGGTAGAACATATGCAGAGATAAATTTACTACTGTGGATAATCTTAACAGGAATTAGACTGAAGATATTATATTTGACTAAGAGATGGCAGAAACATCTGGAAGTCAGGATTACAGGTATTGGCAGAGGTTGCCATAATGGTTGAAAATGTCAGAGGTTTAATATTTCCCTAATGCATCAAAAACGCTTATGTAGGAGCTAAAAACCAAATAAAGAAAGAGGCATCTCCCTGTCTTCTAGCATCCACCAAAACTGCACCGGTTCTCATTTAATGTCCTGGTCCTATTGCCAACTAGATTGAATGAAATCTATTCCAAGCATTCTGCCAGCAAGCAGCTGTCTTCCTAGATGACCAAGAGGGATTTGGACCCAAGTGAATAAATTATTTTCATAAGACACTTACTCACCTGAAGGGAGTTTCTTCTGGTAGAAAGAAAAGCAAGAGGTAAATTGATATGCCAGCCTCTGATACCAAATCATGAGCTATCTTGAGACACATGACAGCTATGTTCTAGATCTGGTCCTGCCTTGAATTCACTGAGGTCCCTGGCACTGTCACTCAGCTCATTTAGGCTCTTTGGGTTCCAGCAGAATCTTTAAAAGTGAGGACCTTGCACAGGGAGCCCTCTGGCTGCATTATCTCCAAATCCCCCTCTGCTGCAACACTCTAAGACCACTACCACACAATCTAGAGCACATGATCATGAACTGTTGGGACAGCTAAATGGAGAAAGCCACAGCAGCTCATTTAGCCTTTTCATTGGCAGCCATTTTGTTGATTTTTTTTTCTTTTGCTACTCTTCCACATTTGAGAACCTTAGCTGATTTTTCTTGCTAGGCAGTTCCTTATTTCATTTCTGGGGAGAAATAAATATTAGAAACCTCCTTGTACAAACCAATGACCCTTAGGTCAACCAGCTTTCAGTATTTAGTTTGGTCCTATAGACCTGTACATGTTTGAAAATTAAGGTCATTAAGCAGGTGCTTTGTGGTGCCGGTACCCTAGCATCTGTTGATATACAGCCAACTCCTTCATGTATTAATGTCTTGTGCCTGACCAAAACAAGTGCTATAGACCTGGAGTTTCCGCCCCTTACACTGAGATAAACTTTTCTTTATATAAGACAGGAAAAGTAGACTGATACACAAAAGTATTTTAAAAAATTATTTTAAATAATTAGTACATAACCTTTCTCCCACAAAACCTCAAGGAATCATGTGGTGCTTTGGGAAGCTGCTAAGAAGACACAAGACACACAGACACACACACACACACACACAGAAGAACAATTTAACTTTGATTAAAATTACCCAGAGTTCTGTAGTTAGAAATATTTTTTTAAGAGAGCCTCTTAACTTTTTAGCATATATGTATGTTTATGGGATTTAGAGGAACAAAGTTGTATTTGAACTTCACATATAAAGATGGGGTGCATGAGATGGGGATTATTAATTGGGGGAGACTAAAATCTTTCCAAAGCTTTGGCCCTGGAATCACGACATTGTGCTTCTCGCTGGGCAGAATTGGAGGCATGTCTTTCTTTATTGTCTCTCCAGAACCTCCAACCTTCTCTCTGACTTCACAATTCTCAGAATGTTCTGCCGACAAAGAATTTATCCTGAGAAATGATTACTAAAAACTTTGCACACAATAGAGCTGCCTTAGCTCCTTTAGTTGGATCCAGCTGTTCATCATAAGCTTGGATTTGGATGTATTGTAGAATACGGACTAATTTTCTCTTTTCTCTAGAACCAGGACAGAGCAGTTCACATATTTTCTTGGGTAAATCAACCATTCTTGGAAATCTTGGCATCTCAAACTGTTAAGAGTTCTTGAAAGCAACATAGTTCAGCCATCTATCAGATATGAATCCCATCTACCTCTTCATGCTCATTGTTGAAACACAGCGTGTTCATTTGTCTCCCCAGAAGAGAGACATAAAATATGCCATGCCACCTCTGGGCAACCTGACTTGTTTGAAGTTTTACCACTTTGAGCTGAAATCAGTCTTCCTGTCTTTAGTCATATTGTCAGTTCTGCACTTGGGCTCATACATAACAATGACATCCCTTAAAACATTTCAACACTGCTATGATGTCACTGCATTGCTATCTTTTTCTCTGTGCTAGACATTTCTAATCCCTTCAATCATTGCTTCACCAGCCTGATGGCTCTTTAGTGAATTTGGCCCAATCATTTTTTCCTGAAGGATCATGCCCAGCTCACAAAAGATTTTCCATAGCCTCTTTCATCCCTGGGCAGAAATTCCAGCTCAGTCCTTGATGTGCTAGCATCTAAAGCAACTTTCTGGGCAATGACTCATTCTTGACTATTATGTAGAAGAGGAAAATTGGCTTCACTGAGGGGATTAATGAAGCAGGCACAGATGCTAAAAGTTTCCATACTGGAGACACTTAACCTAAGATTTATGTCTCTGTTACCAATTTTCAAGACGTGAGCATCACTACTAACAAAAAGAAAATGAAAATCTGGTTTATTAATGTTCCAAGTTTAAAAATATTTTATTTACTTTTATCTTCAATTTGCAACATCTAATTTTCATTTAAGCAATATATTTGGTTTTCTTCATAGATGTGCATTGCTGCAGTATTGTTACCTGCTGAAATGTCTTGATTATCTTCATGTTTTCTTATTATATATTCTGTATGAATACTGCCTTTATTTCCTGCTTATTTTGTATCCCCATCCCTCCTAACTAGCCCAGAACAATTGTATGCAAAAACAGCTGACTTGGGTTTTGAGGCACCTAAGCTTCTTATTCAGAGCAATGCCTTTTGGATGCTTTTCTTGTTATGAAGTGTGTGCAGGTGTATGTGTGTGGTGGGGTGTTGATTGTCTTCCATTTCTGCAGGATCTTTAATATCCCCCACCTCACGTCCTTCTTCATGACCAGCTCTGCTAGGCTTCCTCCCCCTTCCTTGTCAAAGTTGCCCTCTTCTCTGCTGGAAGTAAGGACACCACCTCATGCACCACACCTGTGCATTCCCACTTCCTCTTGTCCCCATCCACACTCAGGGCTCTAACATGCCCAACCTTTTCTCACCGCTTTCTTTCCCAGGCTTGCACTTGCTGGCTTGTGGGGTTGGTTGTACCTGTGTTTCATCACTGTGAGAATTTTGAAAAAATTTGGAAGGAAGGAAATGTTAGAAAATGTATTCATTCAAGATAATTTACTGATTCTTCTTTCTTTACCTTCTTATCTTATGATTATGTTGTTTTCTAAATCAATACATTCCCAGAGCCCTCACCAACAAAAGAGAGAAGCCATTCTTGAAGGGTATATCTTCTGCTTTTGGTTTAAGAATAAAAGCATCTGAACCTTGGTTCATGGGAAGGAATAAAAGGGATGAGCACCATTGGGGAAATAGCTAAATAACAACTCAATAGACTACAAAATTGCAGTCGCAAAAACTTTTCTATAAAACGTTATTTACAAAAGCAGATCTGAATTTGAACTCTTCTCTTGGTGATCCATACAACCCTAAGTACTCGGCTGCCCACTAACCTCTCATGTTCCTACTGCTTTGCTTCTAGGTACCCACATGCTCTGTAAGGTCACCATTTTTAGGACAGTCAAGATAACTGAGAAGTCTCACCTATTTAATACAAGTCAAGTTTAGCAAAACAGAATTTGCATTTTCAGCTGCTTTATAGGTGCTTTCCATAGGTTGCAAATGCAAATTTCCAAATTTCCATGGATCGTATTTACCAGTTTTTCAAGGAAAACAAAAATGTAAAGAGTGATCATAACGGACTCTAGTTGATTTCATTCATCCCCTACTCTGTAATAATCAGAAATTATAAACAGGAATATATATTATAATATAATAATATAGCATATAATATATATCTGATATAATAAATAATCAGAAATTATTTGCATAACTGTAGGTGATCTGAAGGCTTACCTTCACAGTACCTTGCACCTGTGTCTTTTAGGTAACTTCATTTTACCTTATTCCTATTAGATTTTTAGTTAAGCTTGACAAAGAAAAACAGCTTTGAGGAAAAACAAAAATCATGAATCCTACTTTTTTATTTTTAATTTAATAAATGTAAGTTATGATCTGTACAATATTTTCATCAGAACAAATAAATTAAAAGTTAATGAATTAATACTAAAAGACAGACATTGGAATAATAAGTAACTGTCATTGTGTGGAAGGTTGACATTTAAAGGATTTAAATGTAAGATTATGCTTTTGAAAGGATATTATTTTTTTAGTATGTTAATTGAACTATCTATAAGGAACAGCTCAAGGAAGACTCAAATTAAATTTTCCAAGGTTTTATAAAATTCATGAATGTTATTAACTCTTATTACTTGTAATGGCATAGCCACACTTATAATGGATGTAAACCAGCAGCTATTAAACCTTGTTCTTTCTCAATAGAGTAATGATGGGATTTAGGTAATCCACCTCTCTCCAATAACATTGATATGACTAAGGTAAAGATAATTCGTATCTCATCCAGTTCCATAGTAATTTATTTCCCCCAGAACCTAGGCTAATGCTAATCAAAGCATGATATTTCCCTAAGGGAAGTACTTTTCTAGAATGGCCTATTGATGTAAAGGTAAGTATCATTATTTATTTCAGTGTGGAGTGAGGTATTATTTGTGTTCAAATGCATCCTATCTGCATTCTATTTTGTCAACAATTTTCAGTACCGTATTACCATATCTATTTTATAGTTAATGAAACTGAGGTAGTCAATGGCCATACAACTGTTTGACAGTTCAAAACATACAGTTCAAAACACATGATCTGCCCCTGGTAGAGGCTTTCAATTGTTTGGAGGAATACTCAACAATTATGGCTGTGTTTATTTGCTTCCTGTTATTAGCTTTTTTTTTTTTTATATTGGGAACCCACTGAAGATAGAGTAATTATTTTCTGGACCAAAAATATAGATAATAATATAGAGCCCCCAGAACTTCTTATTCCTTTGATAATTATAAAGCTTGTTTCATTTGGTTTCTTGTGTGGAAGAGAACATCGATAATATTAATGGACTGATTTACCTGAAATATAAGCTACTCTTTTCCTTTGAGAAAACATTTTATTCATTTTCTTAAATGTATGTGAGCCTGTGCCAAAGAGGTTCATTTCTCCAGCATTTTTTTTTTGACACTGTAACACGGTTGAGTGGTAAACACTGAGTATTTTAGAAACTTCTTGAAAGTCCTGTAGATCTACAAATGTGCCACCTTTCATACTATGAATAGAGATAAACTGAGGGCTTTGAGCTCTGTATAGGTATAAGGAGACAGAATAACATATTGGAAAGGGCTTTGAACTAAAGCTAAAGAAAACCAACTGGTCTGGATTTTGATACAAATTCTCTGAACCTCATCTGCAAAACAAGAATGTTCATCCAAATAATTTCTAAAGTCCTTTCTAGTTCTGAAAAGGCACATATTAACATGGTCTTTTTCTACTGAACATGGGAAAAATAAGTTTGAATCTCAAGGAGGTATTCCCTGACCTAAGCTGTTATAAGCATCAAATGTTTTACCAAAGGAACTTGAGAATTTTTCATGAGAGTTTAAAAAGAAAATCATCTCCCTAGACTGAGGTACACGAACACTTCCAAAAAAGCATGAGGGTAAAGCACTAGAGGAACTTTCAAGGTCCCTGACCAGAAGATTCTTAATTTCACTTGCAACTGTTCATCATAACAAATGAAAATCATATTCTAGAATACTGGATCTGCTGGGTGGATAAATATGCTTAGTGTCTGGTAAGCTCCACTGACAATGGGAGACTCTCCCTCTGCCAGATGCTCTCCAAGCGATGTTGTCTATATTTGGATATTTACTAAAATCATGGGAGACATTTCTCTAAATTGGCTGCATGGCCATTAACTTAGATCATCAATGACACTTAATAGAATTTCTTGAGCACTTAGGAGTTGGGCAATTTACTAGATTATTTTCACACCAAACTCTTAAAAAACTATCTGAAGTAATATAACACAGTAATGCTTTAGTTTTATCTAACAAATGGAAAAAAATTGTGAAGTTCTGTGAGAATCAGCAAGATACTGCACATAATGCATCTTAATATTTAGATTGTGCTGAACCCTAAACAATTTCAAATTTCAGTATTCCTAATTTCATACAGGGAGAGTTATATATAATTCCTGTTCGCATCACACAAAGCAAAGCAAACAAATACAAAACGCATTATATACAGCAGTGGTACAGTCCTCAGAGAGCTTAAAAATAATCTTTTAAAGGTTCTTACTGACCTGACTCATGCAACATAACTGTACAACAGAACAAAGAGCAGGAATATTTAAAGGAATGCCAAATAAAATAAAATAAAATAAAATAAAATAAAATAAAATAAAATAAAATAAAATAAATAAAATAAAAACCATCACAAAAATATAAAATTTACAATGTCTGGCATCCAATCAGGAATTATTAGGCATAGTATGAAGTAGGAAAATATGATTTATAATTATAATAAAAGCCAGTATATAGACACAGACCCAGAAGTGATAGCACTCATGGATTATGGACACAAATACTTTAAAAAGAGCTGTTATAAATGTGTCTTGTAAGTTAAAGATGGTAGAAAAAAAAAGAAAAGAAAGAGTAGAAAAATGCAAGTTATAAAAACGATTCCAGAGAACCTCTAGAGATATAGCACATTGTATCTGAAATCAAAAGTACACTGGATGGGACCGATTGCATATTAGATATTTCAGAAGAAAAGATCAATGAATTCAAAGACATAGCAAAATAAAATATGATAAAATAAAGCACAAGGAGGCATAAAATTGAAAAAATAAAGCCTCAGTAATTTGGGGGAGTATCAAATAGTCTAATAAGTGTGTTCTTGGGATCCCACAAGGTGATAGGAGGTATAAAATTATTAGAAAAAATGACTTACGAATTTCAATTTAAAGAAAACTATTAACACAGAGATCCAAGAAGATCAATGACCTTGAAGCAGAATAAACAAAAGTAAAACCACTCCAAGGCATAAAATAATCAAGTTTCTGAAACCAAATAATAAAGTGAAAACTTTAAATGCCATCTGAGAAAAGAGACACATTTTATCCTGAGGAATAAACGTATAATGATAGCAACTTTTTTTACCAGGAACTAGAGAAGTGAAAAGACAACACAGTGGCACATCTAAAGTGCATTTTAAGAAAGTTGTCAATCTGGAAATGTTCTGTATCATGACTGTGGTAGTGATTATAGAACTGTATGCATTTCTAAAAAATCATGTAATTGTACATTTAAAAATGGAAAAGGCAAAATATCATGTGCAAATTCAAACTCAATCAAATGAATTTAAAACAATATACTTAATGACTATGAACAGCATTGGAAAACTGAAGGTATATTATTCATTAGTTATTAAAAATTGAGAATTTTACTCCTATTGGCAGTTGTTTACAGTGGCTTTTATGAAAAAGCATGTTAACGAGGCCATCATTATTTCTAGAATCAGCGTTTCCTAACTGTCAAAGCCTCTGATGAAAGCTTCTCTCTATAAAAATTATTCTAAGGGCACATGATAAATTTTTTTCATTTTGGGGGGCTGTTGGTTGTCTGCAGGCCATGCATACTCAAGTTAAGAATCCCTTGTCTATTTGCGAAATTTAACCATTTTATGACCAGGCTTTGAGCCACATGAAGGTCGCTGGACACCTTGGTCATCTTCCAAATGTGTAGGGCTTATTAGTGTGCACTTTATTCTGCACACTGCAGGGATAGAAGGCTACAGAGTCAAGCCATCACTACTGATGTTCATCCAAAGCTTATATCCTCCTTCTCTGTTTGAGTGATCTTGTTTCTGTGATAACGAGTCAATAATCAATCATAAATATAATCAGTCATAAATATAATCAGTCATAGATGGATCTACTGGCAAGTGTACTTGGGCATGTAGGTTCTCTGGATTCTCATTCTTTCCCCCTTTTCGGATAATATTCATATGAATATCACAAAATGTATTTATTTATCTATTCTTCTGTTGAGGAACAATTTATCTTCTTTTCAATTTGGAGTTATAAGAAGAAAGTTCCCTGAATCTTTGGTGGATTTGTGTTTTCATTTCTCTTACGTATATACCTAGATATAAATAAAATAGTTGGGTCATGAGAAACTTCAGTTTCCCACATTGGTTATAAATACTACCCTCCCACCAGAAATGTTCAGCTTTTAAGATATGTTAGGAAGTAACTTATGGGTACTGGTTTATGTTTCCTTAAGAATTGATCATTTAAACCCCTTTTAATTTGATTTGGATTTTATTACATCGTTTGTGAAGAGTCTGTGTCTTATGCTTATTTTTTAATTGGTTTGCTTGACTTTTGATTATTCATTTGTAAGAGTTTGAATATTTTTATATAAGTTCTTTTTCAGATACATGAAAATTCTTGCACTTTTTTAAAAGATTTTATTTATTTATTCATGACACACAGAATGAGAGAGAGAGAGAGAGAGGCAGAGACGCAGGCAGAGGGAGAAGCAGGCTTCATGCAGGGAGCTCCACGTGGGACTCGATCTCGGGTCTCCAGGATCAGGCCCTGGGCTGAAGGTGGCACTAAACTGCTGAGCCACCCGGGCTGCCCTATTTTTTTATACAAGTTCTTTTTCAGATACATGAAATGAAAAATTTTGCACTATCTTGTACTCCTCTACTCCCTTCCACAACCTTTTCTTCCTTTGGAGATAATTTCCACAAAATCAAAACAGAACACCTAATTTGTGTTGAAGTTTAGAACAAAAATATACCTATGATGAAATCTGCTTCTTTTTAATAGAATCAATCCTTCCCTCTCAAATGTTGTGCTGCTTTTATTTTATCAAATGAATAATCAAAAGCTAAATATTTCCAATGTCTACCAAAATTATAATTTTCAATTATCAGTTGATCTTTCAGTATCTGTTAAGCACACACTGAAAAGACCTAAAAGTGAAACTAATTATAAACATATATGTGTTTAATTTAAAAGTTAGAATGGATAACATAAAATGAGCAATTTCTAAGATTTTGCCCGTTTTCCCTAATTTAGTGCCATAGAAAAGATTTTAAAGTGAGAAAATGAATAATATAAATAATATAAACATACTCTAATTTAAATATATATTTGAACTTAAACATTTAAATATTAACTATTTATATTTTATTATTATAATAAATAAATTCATATATATACAAATATATATCATTTTCACTTGGAGAAGGCTTTCAATCATCCTTCCCAGATAAAAAATCACTAGGCACAATTTTCCATATGGAAGATGTGTTCTAATACTTTATTCCTTACAAACCTCAAAAGAAACTATTTTTCCATTATAGATCACTAAATGTCATGATGCATTACTATGTGATTTGGAATATAACATAGACAAACTTTTTAAAAAATGAAATTATAAACTAAAACTTTCTACATTCCCTCTAATGTATTTACATGAGCACTCATTCTCAAACTTTACAGTCATAAAGTTTAAAAAATATATATGTTTTTAACTAATTTAAATTTAGATTTGCCTGTCACTATCTGCGTTCTAAAACAGGGCATATGGAACACATGAGTGGCATAGACAGTTAAGCATCTCAGTTTTATGATCTACTGGGTGATCACATCTCAGGTTGTGATCTACTGGGTGATGAGATGGAGCGCAAGATAAGCTCTGCTTGAGATTCTCTCTCCCCATATCTCTGCCTCTCCTGCTCGTTCTTTCTTTCTCTCTCCTTTCTCTCTAAAATAAATAAATTCTTAAAACACACACACATTTTGCTTTGCCTAGCCTACTCTTGTCTCAGCTCCCAGACAAGACATTCCAGACTATGAACTTCATGAGGTCATGCATCTTGTATGAATTGACTTACCAGTATTTTAAATTCAAATTTAAATTTGTATTTTTTTCTAATCAAGACATAGCAACAACAACCAGTCTTTCTATTACAGAGTTACAGGGTTCTTGTCTCACAGAGTCAAGGAATGAATCTTGCAGACTCAACAGTGTAAAGCAAAGTGAAAGTTTATTAAGTGAAAGTGAGAACAGAAAGGAAAGGAAAAGCTCTCTAGAGGAGAAGACGGGTCCTCAGTGGATAACCACTGAGGGCTTTCACAGATGGTTTTTTTAATAGAAAACTGTCCAGGGAATTTGGTAAGTATCTCCTCTACACCATTTAAGACAAATAAGGTAGATTTGTAACTATCATGTAAATAGCTCATCTATATTTAGGACCAACAAGGTGAATTTGTAACTATCATGTGACTATCTTATTTATATGTTGGACAAACAAGGTAGGTTCCCTTATGTTCCCTTCTCTCTGATTAATATCTTGTCATAACATCTCTCCACATCTGGGATTTCTTTGAGCCTAGTCAAGGGAGCAGGGCCTCCTCTCTCTCTCTCTCTCTCTCTCTCTCTCTCTGCCTATATCTTAATCCTTTCCTTACTCAACTGGACTCTGGAGTTGAGAGTGAATTGAGAATCATAAAGATAGTGAATTTTCTATTTAAGAAGAAAATCTTTATATAATTTAGTAATAACTGTCTAAGAAAATGCATTACCTATCATTGGGTATATTTAAATCAGAATGAACAAGTAGGTATAATGAATCTAATATGTTTTTAGCTATTTTGAAAAAGGTACGTTTTAATCCATCCAGATAATAATGAACATATGGTTACAAGTATATGTTGATTACTCATAGAAAAAGACAACTGTGTAAAATTTCTTTGCAGATACTCAAAGACTATCGTAGGACATCATTCTAGTCTGTGACCCACTGCTAGAATTCTTCCAAAATTATATGTTACAAATGCAGAGTGATTACCACATTCTCAGTTCTCCCCAAAAAAGTATAAGAGTTTAATAGCCCAACCAATGGAGATATTTCATTGAGGATTTTTTAAAAGATTTTATTTATTTATTTATTTACGAGAGACACAGGGTGAGAGGCAGAGACATAGGCAGAGGGAGAGGCAGACTCCATGCACAGAGCCTGATGAGGGACCCGATCCTGGAACCCCAGGATCAGGCCCTGAGCCAAAGGCAGGCACCCAAACTGCTGAGCCACCCAGGTGTCCCAAGGATTTTGGCAAGAATCTACTTGAGCTTATCTGGAGACACCAGTTGACGGTTCTAGTTCTTCCCAATCTTATCCTCAAAAACCTTTAAAACTGATTGGCTTCACTTTGTGAAATTTTGTGCACCTACAGTAGAAATATTTAGCTCTCCATAGATTTGTCTTCCAGTTTACAAAGCATTTTAATTAAGTAGTGTTTATTTTTTGATTACTAAGGAATTTCTATAGCTTTTAAAGTAACTTTTAATTCATGAATTTTTTGTTCACTTTAAAAAGAATTGACAGAGGAGTTAAAAATAAAAACCTCTTTATTTCCTTAGCATTCCAAAGTCATGAATTACTCTAAAAGCATACCAGCCATCAATATATATGTTTAGTCTATTTAACACAATGACATGCTTTATAGCATGACACAAGTTTGGCCAAATTGAACAAAATACATCTTTTATAGAGAATTGGAAATGAAAAGGAAGTCTAAAATAGTTATTATATTAAACCTGTTATTGCCTTTTCCATTTTTGACAAATCCTGTCAAAAAACAATATTAATTTAGAATTTGGTAAGGGCCTATTCAAAAGATCCGTTTTTTTTGAATGGACACTTATTGAACACACAATCATGA